>NC_084631.1:17009338-17186838 GCF_033978795.1 Nerophis ophidion | reverse complement strand
TCTTGCCCAGAACAGTACAGACTTGTATCATCAGCAAAAAGAATACAGTTGAGTTTTTTAAGGATTTTGGAAATATCATTAATATACAGTAAAAATAATTTTGGTCCCAGTACAGAACCTTGGGGTACTCCATGTGTTATGATCTTTTTGTCTGAATCTACATTGTTCATCTGCACATACTGCTCTCTGCCACGAAGATAACTTTTCAACCAATCATGAGCAAGACCTCTGACACCATACCTATGCATTTTGTTTAAAAGTAATGTGTGATCAATGGTGTCAAAGGCCTTGCTCAGGTCAATAAAAACACCAACAGCAAACTCCCTCTTATCAATTGCAGTGGTTACCTCCTCAACTAGTTCCATCACTGCCATGGAAGTGGACCTGTTGGATCGAAAACCGTATTGGTGTTCACTTAGCAAGTGATGCTTATCAATAAAACTGTCAAGTCTTGACACAAATAATTTTTCAAGGACTTTTGAAAATTGTGAGAGTAAAGAAATAGGCCTATAGTTTGTGAATTGATGCTTATCTCCACTTTTGAAGATGGGAATGACTTTTGCCGTTTTCATTTTCTTTGGGAAGACACATTTTATAAAAGAAATATTGCAAATATAAGTGAAGGGAACAGCTATAAAATCAACAACTTCCTTGATCAGAGAAAAGTCCAAGTCACAGCAGTCTGTTGACTTCTTGTTTTCCTGAGAATTTACAATTGTTTTGATTTCACTTTCATTAACGGGGGAAATAAAAAACGATTCTAAATTGTTTTGAATGGTTTGTTCATTAAATTTTGCACTGTTTTCAGGTTGTACAATTTCATTTGCTAGATTAGGTCCAACATTTACAAAAAAATTGTTAAAAGCATCAGTTATCCCTTTAGGGTCATTTATAGTTAGATTATTTTCTATAAAATAGCTAGGATGTTCATTATGTGTCAAGTTTTTTTTTTTAATGATACCATTTAAAGCTTTCCACATACCCTGGTTCCTATTTTTATGTTGTTCTAATAGGTTACAGTAATATGTTCGCTTGCAGTGCTTTATTATTTGTGTTAACTTATTTTTGTACGTTTTATATTTGTGTTCAGTTTCTTTGGTTCTGTACTTTAAATGTCTTTTGTAAAGATAATTTTTCTTTTTGCAAGACTTCAGTATTCCTCTTGTGATCCACGGTTTGTCTTTAACGGTGCTGTCTTTAATGACATGTTTTTTAATTGGACAGTGCTTATCGTACAGTTTGATGAAAATATTAAGAAAAGTTTCATATGCCTCATCCGGGTCTGTGGAGGTATAAACCTCCCTCCACTCTTGGGCACATAACTCAGACTTGAATGCTGCCATAGTTTCGTGTGTTTGATGTCTAATAAATATATATTGGACAGCTTTTTTATCTTTTCTCCTATCAAAGAAATCGTGGAAAATGCTGAATACAGGTAGATGATCGCTTATATCATTAAATAGTAATCCTGCTGTTATTTATGTGTATATATATATATATATATATATATATATATATATATATATATATATATATATATATATATATATATATCCATGTATGTGTGTGTGTGTGTGTGTGTGTGTGTGTGTGTGTGTGTATACCAGGCACCTGGTTCAAGCATAGAAACTTTCAATGAGTGGATGGGTAAACTATATTCCTCTGTGAACAATACAACCATATTTATCTGTGGTGATTTTAACATTGATTTGTTAATTTCAACCAAGCAAAAACATGTTGATGACCTCATTGACCTAATGTACAGCTTGTCTCTATATCAATTCATAACCAAACCGAGCAGAATAACAACACACAGTGCCACAATCATCGACAACATTTAAATTACATTTTACCATAAATATATTCCAAGCCCCTTCCTGCTCCGTCACTAATACGAATATAGTGGCATATTTGCTCCAAATTGTTCGGTGTTCGCTCTGTGTTAGTGCTGGGTTCGTAAACGATTGCAACTGCAGTCAAATTCCGATTGGCGATGAGTCAGAAGGATATGGAAATGTTTGTTTTAATTGTGTTTAACATATTAATTATTGAACAATGTATTTTTCACATATTCATTAAAGTACAACACATGCATTAAAGTTGAATTAAAGTTTAAATACAAAAATAATTAAAAAAACATTAAAAAAATTGTTGCACATGAATAATGAGTAGGAATATATTTGTAATGGGGGGCCTCGCCAAAAAACAGTTTTTATTTGTGAATTTTATTTATGTATCGCTTTTATATTTTTTAGATTGAGAAACCCATTATGAGTTACATTTAGGAGGTGGCACTGGGTGAAAAGTGGCTGAGATGTCTTGCCCAAGGACACAACGGTAGGTACTATGATAACGACAGCTGGATTCAAACCAGGAACCCTACAGTTTCTGGTCGGCTGCTCTAACACCTGACCCACGGCGCCCCTGACATGTGAGAGGTTTACCACTATTACGTTCTCCCATTTGCATAGCCTGGTCAGATATCTGTGCCTGGTCAGATAACTTAACTTACCGAGAACTAAAGAATTGTGAATAGATAACTTGAAATTAGTAAAAAAAAAAAAAAAAAAAAAGGTGTTGTTTGTACCTCAAGGGACAAAAATAGACCTCTGACTACTTCCTCTTTCCCAAACATGTACAGCTGCATTACATAGGAATGCTTGTTAGTCACTGCAAACCACAACCACAATATTATTAACCAATGTTTATTACTTCATCCAAGAAGAAAACCACAAGCAGCACATCAAATTTGATAATGGAGCAGTTCACATAGCTGATTGGGACACGGGACACACTGATTGGACTGTACCAGACAATTATATGTATGAGCGGTAAGAAAAGACACAGGTGTTCGTTCACAACACAAAACTGATATATACGACGCAGATAACAGGTGGCTGACAATGTTGATTTATGAACTGTTAAAGGGGAACATTATCACCAGACCTATGTAAGGGTCAATATATACCTTGATGTTGCAGAAAAAAGACCATATATTTTTTTAACCGATTTACGAACTCTAAATGGGTGAATTTTGGCGAATTAAACACCTTTCTATTATTCGCTCTCAGACGTGACGTCACCTAGGTAGTCAGTCAGCCATTTTCTCAAACACATTACAAACATCGAGTCTAATCAGCTATGTTATTTTCCGTTTTTTCAACTGTTTTCCGTACCTTGGAGATATCATGCCTCGTCGGTGCAGTGTTAATTTTGTTGACGAAAAATGTTCAGCATAGTTATCGTCAACAACCTTTTTTTTCTGACAAAAACGAGACAATAACTAAATAAAAAATCATTTACGTGGACGGGCTTCACGGTGGCAGAGGGGTTAGTGCGTCTGCCTCACAATACGAAGTTCCTGCAGTCCTGGGTTCAAATCCAGGCTCGGGATCTTTCTGTGTGGAGTTTGCATGTTCTCCCCGTGAATGCGTGGGTTCCCTCCGGGTACTTCGGCTTCCTCCCACCTCCAAAAACATGCACCTGGGGATAGGTTGATTGGCAACACTAAATTGGCCCTAGTGTGTGAATGTGAGTGTGAATGTTGTCTGTCTATCTGTGTTGGCCCTGCGATGAGTTGGCGACTTGTCCAGGGTGTACCCCGCCTTCCGCCCGATTGTAGCTGAGATAGGCGCCAGCGCCCCCCGCGACCCCAAAAGGGAATAAGCGGTAGAAAATGGATGGATGGATGGATTTACGTGGACTAAGACGATGACGAGGTGTATTGACATATTCGTCAACGAATAAAAACGAGACGAAAATGTCTGCCAGAGACGAGATCCAATCGGAACTCATTTAGTTAGGAAGAGGCGGGAGGAGTTGGGAAGAGAACCAATCAGAGCGACGTGGTAAGGAAGTTCCGTAAACGTAATTTGCGTTTGAGACTGACTCGGGAATGCGCTGCAAAAGACAACATGTCAACGCCGGGGAGGAAGAGGAGAGAGGACATATGGGGAACTTTTATATTGGACGTCAAAGATAACAAGACGCAGTGTAAGAAATACAGCGCGAGGATTACGAGGAAAAACACAACAAACTTGAAGCGACATTTACAGTCGAATCACCCCGAAATCCGCACCCAGGCAAGCATTTTCCACAACATACAACTCACTCGACGTTATCCCGTTTATTACACGGCTTACTCGTGAAATACTAAATTTGAGACATGATTTTCATCAAAATACGACTTGTATCGGTGATTTTTCCGCTGTTTTACTTTGACTTTCAGAAATTGAAGGGAAAGTTTACATATTACCCTTTAGTCGACTAAATCTACTGTAGTTTTCGTCGACTATAATCTTATGATATTTCGTCAACTAAAACTACACTAAAACTATAACAATTTAAATAACTAAATTATGACTAAAACTAAATTACATTTTAGTCAAAAGACTATAACTAAAAGTAAATCAAATTTTGCTGTCAAAATTAACACTGCGTCGGTGTGTTGTTGGAGGATTCAAGTTACGTGGAGTGTGCTTCGATTAGCACGGCATGCTAATCGATGCTAACATGCTATTTAGGCTAGCTGTATGTACATTTGTAGCTATATTTGCATCTCTCCACCCACATTTAATGCCAAACAAACACTTACCCATCGGCGGATTTAAGTTGTTCCAGTGTCACAAGATGCGAAAGTCCCGATCGTTTGGTCTGCACATTTTACCAGCGATGCAAAGGCAGACATGGCACAGAGATGTATGGATATCCTGCAGATGCATTTCCAACGATAAAGTCATCGAAATCACAAAGGTGAGTTTTGTTGATGTTATTGCCTTGTGTGCTAATCAGACATATTTGGTCACGGCATGACTGCCAGCTAATCGATGCTAACATGCTATTTAGGCTAGCTGTATGTACATTTGTAGCTATATTTGCATCCAGCCTTTCTCGCCACCCACATTTAATGCCAAACAAACACTTACCAATCGACAGATTTAAGTTGCTCCAGTGTCACAAGATGCGAGACTCCCGATATTTGGTCTGCACATTTTACCGGCGATGCTAAGGCAGATATGGCACAGAGATGTATGGCCATCCTACGACACTCAATCGAAGGCGATCGCCGAATAGCGTCAATAGCTATTCGCTCAATAGCTTCAGTTTGTTCAATTTCGTTTTCGCTATCCGCCTCCATACCCCAACCGTCCGTTTCAATACATGCGTAATCTGTTGAATCGCTTAAGCCGCTGATATCCGAGTCTGAATCCGAGCTAATGTCGCTATATCTTGCTGTGGTATCCGCCATGTTGGCATCACTAAATGACGTCACAGGGAAATGGACGATAGATTTAAAGATAGCGAAAAACAGGCACTTTAAAGCCTTTTTTCGGGATATTCCATGATGGGTAAAATTTAGAAAAACAATTTCGAAAAATAAAATAAGCCACTGGGAAGTGATTTTTATTGGTTTCAACCCTTCTGAAATTGTGATAATGTTCCCCTTTAATGGAGCTATCATTTATGTCAAAGTATACATGTGGCCTCAAGCTGTACCTTCATCATGCAATGTGTGAGCTACAGTGCATCCAGAAATAATTTACAACACTTCACTTTTTTTATATTACTGCCTTATTCCAAAATGTAATTATCCATTTTTGTCCTCAAAACTTTAAACACAATTATACCTCATAGTGACGATATGAAAGGGGTTAAAAATGTTTTTTGTCGTTGTTGTTGCATTCATCATAGTCTAGTCTAGGAGGTGAACCCAATGGTCACTCTGTCAGATCAACAACTTCAACCAATCAGGCATGTATGGTAGATTGGCCAGCCGGAAGTCATTTCTTTGTAAACTTTTTCACAAAATGCACCTGAAATACTCTCAGACAATGAGAAAAAACATTCTCTGGTCTGATGAGACAGATCTTGAACTCTTTTACATGAGTGCCAGGCATCATGTTTGCAGAAAACTACAAACCCCGTTTCCATGAGTTGGGAAATTATGTTAGATGTAAATATAAACGGAATACAATGATTTGCAAATAATTTTCAACCCATATTCAGTTGTATATGCTACAAAGACAACATATTTGATGTTCGAACTCATAAACTTTTTTTTTTTGCAAATACACATTAACTTTAGAATTTGATGCCAGCAACACGTGACAAGGAAGTTGGGAAAGGTGGCTATAAATACTGATAAAGTTGAGGAATGCTCATCAAACACCTATTTGGAACATCCCACAGGTGTGCAGGCTAATTGGGAACAGGTGTGTGCCATGATTGTGTATAAAAGCAGCTTCCATGAAATGCTAAGTAATTCACAAACAAGGATGGGGCGAGGGTCACCATTTTGTAAGCAAATTGTCGAAAAGTTTCTTAACAACATTTCTCAACGAGCTATTGCAAGGAATTCAGGGATTTTAACATATACGGTCCGTAAAATTATCAACGGTTCAGAGAATCTGGGGAAATCACTGCACGTAAGCGATGATATTGCGAACCTTTGATCCTTCAGGTGGTATTGCATCAAAAACCGACATCAGTGTGTAAAGGATATCACCACGTGGGCTCAGGAACACTTCAGAAAACCACTGTCAATAACTACAAATGGTCGCTACATCTTTAAATACTAGTTAATGCCATGTATCAACAACACCGAGGAACGCCGCCGGTTTCGCTGGGCCCGAGCTCATCTAAGATGGACTGATGCAAAGTGGAACATTTTTCTGTGGTCTGAAGAGTCCACATTTCAGATTATATTCGGAAACTGTGGACGAGGTGTATTCCGGAACAAAGAGGAAAATAATCATCCGGATTGTTATCGGCGCTAAGTTCAAAAGCCAGCGTCTGTGATGGTATCGGGGTGTATTAGTGCCCAAGGCATGGGTAACTTACACATCTGTGAAGGCACCATTAATGCTGAAAGGTACATACAGGTTTTGGAGCAACATATGTTGTCATCCAAGCAACGTTATCATGGTGCTTATTTCAGCAAAACAATGCCAAGCCACGTGTTACAACAGCGTGGCTTCGTAGTAAAAGAGTGCGGGTACTTTCCTGGCCCGTCTGTAGTCCAGACCTATCTCCCATGGAAAATGTGTGGCGCATTATGAAGCGTAAAATACGACAGCGGAGACCCGGACTGTTGAACGACGAAAGCGCTACATAAAACAAGAATGGGAATGAATTCCACTTTCAAAGCTTCAACAATTAGTTTCCTCAGTTCCCAAACGTTTATTGAATGTTGTTAAAAAAAAAGTGATGTAACACAGTGGTGAACATGCCTTTTCCCAACTACTTTGGCACGTGTTGCAGCCATGAAAGTCTGTTAATTATTTTTTTTTTATGAATTTGAACATCAAATATCTTGACTTTGTAGTGCATTCAATTGAATATGGGTTGAAAAGGATTTGCAAATCATTGTATTCCGTTTATATTTACATCTAACACAATTTCCCAACTCATATGGAAACAGGGTTTGTAGGCACCGCTCATCACCAGGCAAATACTATCCCTACAGTCAAACATAGTGGTGGCAGCATCATGCTGTGCGGATGGTATTCAGTGGCACGAACTAGGAGTAGGAGACTGGTCACGATAGAGGGAACGAGGAATGCAACAATGTACAGAGACATCCTGGATGAACACCAACGCTTCTCATCCAATCTGATGGAGGTTGAGAGTTGCTACAAAGAGGGATAGGCGAAACTACCCAAAGATAAGTGTGCTAAGCTTGTGGCATCACATTCAAAAAGACTGAAACTGTCATTGCTGCCAAAGGTGCATCAACAAAATACTAAGCAAAGGCTTTGCCTCACCTGCCACCAGGTATCTTAACCATGAGATGTTCCAAAACGAAGTAATACAATAAAATAAGCTTTAATATTTCTCTTTTGGTTTATGCTTTCTATGTGATTGTGTTGTGGTCCCTATAAATTTTGATAATTTTCATGGTCAAAATCGTGGAAATTCCATGTTTCCTGATCAAAACAATGCCGCAGACGAGAAGTGAGGCAGACACAGGCGGTGCCTCCACGGCTACACACAGTGTGTGTTGGGCGTGTGCGTGCGAGGGGGCGCGGGCTTGTTGCCACGTGGAAAAGGCTGGTCATGAGGAAGCAAGTGCCTCCGCCTCAAGGTAGGGGCCGATATATTGTCAACTTGCAGTTCAATACCTCAGCAGTACTCTGACTCGCCACACTGGGAGAAGTGGGGCGCTCAAGCTAGCAAACACAGGTCTCTCCAGCGGAAGGCAGCATTTTTTTTTATTTTATTTTATTTTTTAACTGTTTTATACAACAAACATGGCATTTTTATTAGAGTAAGCCAGTGTTTGTGGTGCAAAAATATTGTTTAAGTCTGATAGTTTATATATAGATGATGAAATCTTAGCATTGCAACACATGCCAATACGGCATTTTTAGTTTACTAAATTACAATTTTAAATTTCCCGCGGAGTTTCTTGTTGAAAACGTCGCGGAATGATGACGCGTATGATGACGCGTGCGCGTGACGTCTCGGGTTGGAGGGGACATATTTGCCCAGCGCCACACACGTCTAAAAGTTGTCTCTTTTCATCGCATACTTACACAGTAATTTGGACGTCTGTGTTGCTGAATCTTTTGTTTTTTTTTCAATTAATAATGGAGACTATAGAGAATAATGCTGTTGGTGGAAAGCGGTGGATTGCAGCTGCCTTTAGCACTGAAACACAGCCGGTGTTTCTTTGTTGTGAAGCTTTAACACAGAGCGGTCAAGCGAACATGTTTCTCTACGTCAACCAGCAAGTTTTTTAATAGGAAAATTGTGATATAAACACGGCTCTTACCGAAGACTTCAGTGGATTTTACGACCTCCTCCTGCAGCTCAAAAAGGCAGCTGTGATCTTGGCTCCTCGGCTTCTCTCAGAGACACTTGCATTCACCGCAGCCATCTGACTTTCAGGTATGACTTTACAATCTCACTAAAACACTATTAAAACAATAAGCAGATAAGGGATCTTCCAGAATTATCCTAGTAAATGTGTTTAATTTAATCTGAAACGACGCCTGGAGCCGTTGCCTTTTCTTTTTTTTTTTCTTTTTTTCCCCTAGTACTTCACTGTAAACGTCCTCATCCACAAATCTTTCATTCTCGCTCAAATTAATGGGGAAATTATCGCTTTCTCGGTCCGAATGGCTCTTGCTGCTGGAGGCTATGATTATAAACAATGTGAGGAGCCCTACAACCTGTGACGTCACGCGCACATCGTCTGCTACCTCAGGCAAAGGCAAGGCTTTTTATTAGCGACCAAAAGTTGCGAACTTTATCGTCGATGTTCTCTACTAAATCCTTTCAGCAAAAATATGGCAATATCGCGAAATGATCAAGTATGACACATAGAATGGACCTGCTATCCCCGTTTAAATAAGAAAATCTCATTTCAGTAGGCCTTTAAGTAAAAAAAAAAAAGAAGAAAAAAAAGTATGTATGCCTCACCTGGTGTTTAGTTCACCGCACGTCACTGCGTATACACATGTGATTTTGTTTATTTTTAACAAATGAGCAAATTTGAAAAAAATAAAATACATCTTCACATTGTCATTGTGAGGTATTGTCTGTAGAATTTCGAGGACAAACATTAATTTATTCTATTTTGGAATGAGGCTAAAACATAACAAAACAAAGAAAAAAGTGAAGCACTGTGACTGCATTGCGGATGCATTGTATACAGGAAACAGAACAGGTGGCTTACAATATTGATTTGCGGCCAACTATTAACTGGACTATTATTAATGTCGAGGGATATATGTTATATGTGGCCTCTAGCTGTACCTTTACCATGCATATAAATTCATGATATCAATAGTTCAGATTTCTTACCTAAGGTATTACACTAGTCTGACAACTGAAAAAAATCTGTGCTTTTGATAACTTTATAAAAACCTAATTATTGATACGTTTATTCATTAGCTTGTGCAGTCATCCCTCCTCTTGTGGCTGTCTATTTAATATCATTTATTCTAATCTTCGATAACACCCTGTAGAATCGCGATGGACATGTTTCTGCTGTGAATCAATGATAATATTGATTATCAATCACTTATTCATGGACGTGAGCCTTTCTGGTTTCCGCTGTGTCAGAAAGCTCTTCAATCTTCTTGTCACCGGCATTCACAGGCGTGTGAATATCTCACGTTTGTCATTTTGAGTTTGCTGTTCGTCAGCAGAATGTGAATCCCATTACACGAGCAAGAGCTCTTATCGAGTAGAGGCTGTAAATACGTCACACCTTGAAAACCCAACTGCTGCAGACAAGAGTCACGTCACCACTAGAGAGTTTTGCATAAAGCATATCATACACTGCTGTGGATAACCCAATATCACCAAATACTTATGTGATGATCAAGTGAATACCTCTCCCAATATGAGGTGACATCTATTCGTCCAATTATTCCACCAATTTTTGCTCATTTTAAGCCTGATTTTGGGTCCGAATCATCCAATTGTCCTTCTTATGGTTTTGGTTTAGTTTCTTACCAGAGGTGTAAAAATTAATCGGTACAAACCGTACACCAGTTTTAACTTTAGAAGCTAGGCTGTGAATCGATCTTTATGTAATATGGATCCGTCAATGTACGGTTGGAAAGTCATGACATCGGTTAATTGTGGATTCAATACAAAATATGGACTGTCCAAACTTGCGAAACTTCTGCGATGACATACTCCGAGAGTAATGTTGTTGTTTGTGACTGACAGTGACCTACTATAATTTGCTGACAGCACCGAAAGAGTGGGCCGCATTTGGCTTGCGAGCCGTAGTTTAAACATCCATGTATCATTCATTGGCATATTTTTGCACATTTTGAGTCAAAATCAATGGTATTGTTCATTGTTTTTTTTCCAAAGTTCTTCCATCTAAAAAGACATAGGACACTCTAATCTTGTAAAACTATTGAGATAGGTACTACGAGAGTAACGTTTTCGTTTGGGACTGACAACGACGGACCATCATGGCAGACAGAACCGGGAGAGTGGGCCGTAATTTGGACATCAATGTATCATTCATTGGCATATTCTTGCACATTTTGAGTCAAAATCAATGGTATTGTTCATTGTTTTTCTTCAAGGTTCTTTCATCTAAAAGACATAGGACACTCCAAACATGCGAAACTTCTAAGATGACATACTACGAGAGTAACGTTCTCGTTTTGGATTGACAACGACAGACCATTATGGCGGACAGCACCGAAAGAGTGGGCCGCACTTGGCCTGCGGGCAATAGTTTGAACATCCCTGTATCATTCATTGGCATATTTTGAGTCAAAATCAACGGTATTATTCTTTGTTTTTCCTTCAAAGTACTTCCATCTAAAAAGACATAGGACACGCCAATCTTGCAAAACTTCTGAGATGACGTACTACGGGAGTAATGTTCTCGTTTGTGACTGACAACGACGGACCATCATAGCAGACATCACCGGAAGAGTGGGCCGTAGTTTGAACATCCCTGTATCATTCATTGGCATATTCTTGCACATTTTGAGGCAAAATCAGATGGTATTGTTCTTTGCTTTTCTTCAAAGTTCTTCCATCCAAAAAGACATAGGACACTCCAATCTTGCAAAACTTCTGAGATGAGGTACTACGAGAGTAACGTTCTCATTTGCGACTGACAACGACAAACCATCATGGCAGACAGCACCGGAAGAGTGGGCCGTAGTTTGAACATCCCTGAATCATTCATTGGCATATTTTTGCACATTTTCAGTCAAAATCAATGGTATTGTTCTTTGTTTTTCTTCAAAGTACTTCATTCTAAAAGGACATAGGACACTCCAATCTTGCAAAATTTCGGAGAGTAACATTCTCGTTTGCGACTGATAACGACCGACCATAATGGCAGACAGCACCGAAAGAGAGGGCCGCATTTGGCTTGCCAGCCGCAGTTTAAGCATCCATGTATCATTCATTGGCATATTTTTGCACATTTTGAGTCAAAATCAATCTTATTGTCCTTTGTTTTTCATCAAAGTACTTCCATCTAAAAAGACATAGGACAGTCCAATCTTGCAAAACTTCTGAGATGACGTACTACGGGAGTAATGTTCTCGTTTGCGACTGACAACGACGGACCATCATAGCAGACATCACCGGAAGAGTGGGCCATCGTTTGGACATCCCTGAATCATTCATTGGCATATTTTTGCACATTTTCAGTCAATATCAATGGTATTGTTCTTAGTTTTTCTTCCAAGTACTTCATTCTAAAAAGACATAGGACACTCCAATCTTGCAACATTTCGGAGAGTAACATTCTCGTTTGCGACTGATAACGACCGACCATAATGGCAGACAGCACCGAAAGAGTGGGCCGCATTTGGCTTGCCAGCCGCAGTTTAAACATCCATGTATCATTCATTGGCATATTTTTGCACATTTTGAGTCAAAATCAATGGTATTGTTCTTTGTTTCTCATCAAAGTACTTCCATCTAAAAAGACATAGGACACTCCAATATTGTAAAACTTCTGAGATGACATACTACGAGAATAACGTTCTCATTTGCGACTGACAACGACGGACCATCATGGCAGACAGCACCGAAAGAGTGGGCCGCACTTGACCTGCGCTGTAGTTTGGACATCCCTGTATCATTCATTGGCATCTTTTTGCACATTTTGAGTCAAATTCAAATGGTATTGTTTGTTGTTTTTCTTCAAAGTAATTCCATCTAAAAAGACATAGGACACTCCAATCTTGAAAAACTTCTGATTTGAGGTACTACGAGAGTAACGTTCTCGTTTGTGACTGACAATGACCGACCATCATGGCAGACAGCACCGAAAGAGTGGGCCACATTTTGCTTGCGAGCCGTAGTTTAAACATCCCTGTATCATTCGTTGGCATCTTTTTGCACATTTTGAGTCAAAATCAATGGTATTGGTCTTTGTTTTTCTTCCAAGTACTTCATTCTAAAAAGACATAGGACACTCCAATCTTGCAACATTTCGGAGAGTAACATTCTCGTTTGCGACTGATAACGACCGACCATAATGGCAGACAATACCGAAAGAGTGGGCCGCATTTGGCTTGCCAGCCGCATTTTAAACATCCATGTATCACTCATTGGCATATTTTTGCACATTTTGAGTCAAAATCAATGGTATTGTTCTTTGTTTTTCTTCCAAGTACTTCCATCTAAAAAGAGATAGGACACTCCAATCTTGCAAAACTTGTAAGATGACATACTACGAGAATAACGTTCTCGTTTGCGACTGACAACGACGGACCATCATGGAAGACAGCACCGAAAGAGTGGGCCGCACTTGGCCTGCGCTGTAGTTTGGACATCCCTGTATCATTCATTCGCATCTTTTTGCACATTTTGAGTCAAAATCAAATGGTATTGTTCTTTGTTTTTCTTCAAAGTTATTTCATCTATAAGACATAGGACACTCCGATCTTGGAAACTTCTGAGATGACGTACTACGAGAGTAACCTTCTCGTTTGTGACTGACAAAGACCGACCATAATGGCAGACAGCACCGAAAGAGTGGGCCGCATTTGGCTTGCGAACCATAGTTTGGACATCCCGCTATCATTCGTTGGCATCTTTTTTTGCACATTTTAAGTCAAAATCAAATGGTATTGTTCTTTGTTTTTCTTCAAAGTACTTCATTCTAAAAAGACTTAGGACACTCCAATCTTGCAAAACTTCTGAGAATAACATTCTCGTTTGCAACTGATAACGACCAAGCATAATGGCAGACAGCACCGAAAGAGCGGGCCGCATTTGGCTTGTGAGCCGCAGTTTAAAAATCCATGTATCACTCATTGGCATATTTTTGCACATTTTGAGTCAAAATCAATGGTATTCATTGTTTTTCTTCAAAGTTCTTTCATCTAAAAGACATAGGACAGTCCAAAATTGCGAAACTTCTGAGATGACGTACTACGAGAGTAACCTTCTCGTTTGCGACTGACAATGACGGACGATCACGGCAGACAGCACCGAAAGAGTGGGCTGTAGTTTGGACATCCCTGTATCATTCATTGGCATATTTTTGCAAATTTTGAGTCAAAATCAAATGGTATTGTTCTTTGTTTTTCTTCAAAGTTCTTTCATCTAAAAGACATAGGACACTCTAATCTTGCAAAACTTCTGAGATGACGTACTACAAGAGTAACATTCTCGTTTGCGACTGACAATGACCGACCATCATGGCAGACAGCACCGGGAGAGTGGGCCGTTGTTTGGACATCAATGTATCATTCATTGGCATATTCTTGCACATTTTGAGTCAAAATCAATAGAATTGTTCATTGTTTTTCTTTAAAGTTCTTTCATCTAAAAGACATAGGGCACTCCAATCTTGCAAACCTTCTGAGATGACGTACTACGAGAGTAACGTTCTCGTTTGCGACTGACAACGACCAACCATAATGGCAGACAGCACCGAAAAAGTGGGCCGCATTTGGCTTGCAAACCATAGTTTGGACATCCCTGTATCATTTATTGGCATATTTTTGCACATTTTGAGTAAATTTCAAATGGTATTGTTCTTTGTTTTTCTTCAAAGTTCTTTCATCTAAAAGACATAGGACACTAATCTTGCAAAACTTCTGAGATGACGTATTACAAGAGCAACATTCTCGTTTGCGACTGACAATGACTGACCAACAAGGCAGACAGCACCAAATAAGTGGGCCACACTTGGCCTGCAGGCCGTAGCTTTGATATCCCTGTATCATTCACTGGCATATTCTTGCACATTTTGAGTCAAAATCAATGGTATTGTTCATTGTTTTTCTTCAATGTACTTCCATGTAAAAAGACATAGGACACTCCAATCTTGCGAAACTTCTGGGATGACGTACTACAAGAGTAACGTTCTCGTTTGCAACTGATGACAGACCATCATGGCAGACCGCACCGGAAGAGTGGGCCATTGTTTAGACATCCCTGTATCATTCATTGGATTATTTTTGCACATTTTCAGTCAAAATCAATTGTACTGTTCCTTGTTCTTCTTCAAAGTTCTTTCATCTAAAATACATAGGACACTCCAATCTTGCGAAACTTCAGACATACTACGAGAGTAACGTTCTCGTTTGTGACTGACAAAGACCGACCATAATGGCAGACAGCACCGAAAGAGTGGGCCGCATTTGGCTTGCGAACCATAGTTTGGACATCCCGCTATCATTCGTTGGCATCTTTTTGCACATTTTGAGTCAAAATCAAATGGTATTGTTCTTTGTTTTTCTTCAAAGTTCTTTCATCTAAAAGACATAGGACACTAATCTTGCAAAACTTCTGAGATGACGTATTACAAGAGCAACATTCTCGTTTGCGACTGACAATGACTGACCAACAAGGCAGACAGCACCAAATAAGTGGGCCACACTTGGCCTGCAGGCCGTAGCTTTGATATCCCTGTATCATTCACTGGCATATTCTTGCACATTTTGAGTCAAAATCAATGGTATTGTTCATTGTTTTTCTTCAAAGTACTTCCATGTAAAAAGACATAGGACACTCCAATCTTGCGAAACTTCTGGGATGACGTACTACAAGAGTAACGTTCTCGTTTGCAACTGATGACAGACCATCATGGCAGACCGCACCGGAAGAGTGGGCCATTGTTTAGACATCCCTGTATCATTCATTGGATTATTTTTGCACATTTTCAGTCAAAATCAATTGTACTGTTCATTGTTCTTCTTCAAAGTTCTTTCATCTAAAATACATAGGACACTCCAATCTTGCGAAACTTCAGACATACTACGAGAGTAACGTTCTCGTTTGTGACTGACAAAGACCGACCATAATGGCAGACAGCACCGAAAGAGTGGGCCGCATTTGGCTTGCGAACCATAGTTTGGACATCCCGCTATCATTCGTTGGCATCTTTTTGCACATTTTGAGTCAAAATCAAATGGTATTGTTCTTTGTTTTTCTTCAAAGTTATTTCATCTATAAGACATAGGACACTCCGATCTTGGAAACTTCTGAGATGACGTACTACGAGAGTAACCTTCTCGTTTGTGACTGACAAAGACCGACCATAATGGCAGACAGCACCGAAAGAGTGGGCCGCATTTGGCTTGCGAACCATAGTTTGGACATCCCGCTATCATTCGTTGGCATCTTTTTTTGCACATTTTAAGTCAAAATCAAATGGTATTGTTCTTTGTTTTTCTTCAAAGTACTTCATTCTAAAAAGACTTAGGACACTCCAATCTTGCAAAACTTCGGAGAGTAACATTCTCGTTTGCGACTGATAACGACCGACCATAATGGCAGACAGCACCGAAAGAGTGGGCCGCATTATGCTTGCGAGCCGCAGTTTAAACATCCATGTATCACTCATTGGCATATTTTTGCACATTTTGAGTCAAAATCAATGGTATTCATTGTTTTTCTTCAAAGTTCTTTCATCTAAAAGACATAGGACACTCCAAACTTGCAAAACTTCTGAGATGAAGTACTACGGGACTAACGTTCTCGTTTGCGACTGACGACGACGGACCTTCATGGCAGACAGCACCGAAAGAGTGGGCCGTAGTTTGGACATCCCGCTATCATTCATTGTCATATTCTTGCACATTTTGAGTCAAAATCAATGGTATTGTTCTTTGTTTTTCTTCAAAGTACTTCCATCTAAAAAGACATAGCACACTCCAATCTCTCAAAACTTGTGAGATGACGTACTACGAGAGTAACGTTCTCGTTTGCGACTGACAACGACGGACCATCATGGCAGACGGCACCGAAAGAGTGGGCCGCACTTGGCCTGCGGGCCGTAGTTTGGACATCCCTGTATCATTCATTGGCATGTTTTTGCACATTTTGAGTCAAAATCAGATGGTAATGTTCATTGTTTTTCTTCAAAGTTCTTTCATCTAAAAGACATAGGACACTCGAAACTTGCGAAACTTATGAGATGACATACTATGAGAGTAACGTTCTGGTTTGCGACTGACAACGACGGACCATCATGGCAGACGGCACCGAAAGAGTGGGCCGCACTTGGCCTGCGGGCCGTAGTTTGGACATCCCTGTATCATTCATTGGCATGTTTTTGCACATTTTGAGTCAAAATCAGATGGTAATGTTCATTGTTTTTCTTCAAAGTTCTTTCATCTAAAAGACATAGGACACTCGAAACTTGCGAAACTTATGAGATGACATACTATGAGAGTAACGTTCTGGTTTGCGACTGACAATGACCGACCAACAAGGCAGACAGCACCGAATAAGTGGGCCACACTTGGCCTGCGGGCTTTAGCTTGGACATCCCTATATCATTCATTGGCACATTTTTGCACATTTTGAGTCAAAATCAAATGGTATTGTTCTTTGTTTTTCTTCAAAGTACTTCATTCTAAAAAGACATAAGACACTCCAATCTTGCAAAACTTCGGAGAGTAACATTCTCGTTTGCGACTGATAATGACCGACCATAATGGCAGACAGCACCGAAAGAGTGGGCCGCATTTGGCTTGCCAGCCGCATTTTAAACATCCATGTATCACTCATTGGTATATTTTTGCACATTTTGAGTCAAAATCAATGGTATTCATTGTTTTTCTTCAAAGTTCTTTCATCTAAAAGACATAGGACACTCCAAACTTGCAAAACTTCTGAGATGAAGTACTACGGGAGTAACGTTCTCGTTTGCGACTGACAACGACGGACCTTCATGGCAGACAGCACCGAAAGAGTGGGCCGTAGTTTGGACATCCCGCTATCATTCATTGTCATATTTTTGCACATTTTGAATCAAAATCAATGGTATTGTTCTTTGTTTTTCTTCAAAATACTTCCATCTAAAAAGACATAGGACACTGCAATCTCTCGAAACTTGTGAGATGACGTACTACGAGAGTAACGTTCTCGTTTGCGACTGACAACGACGGACCATCATGGCAGACGGCACCGAAAGAGTGGGCCGCACTTGGCCTGCGGGCCATAGTTTGGACATCCCTGTATCATTCATTGGCATGTTTTTGCACATTTTGAGTCAAAATCAAATGGTATTGTTCTTTGTTTTTCTTCAAAGTTCTTTCATCCAAAAGACATAGGACACTCGAAACTTGCGAAACTTATGAGATGACATACTATGAGAGTAACGTTCTCGTTTGCGACTGACAATGACCGACCAACAAGGCAGACAGCACCGAATAAGTGGGCCACACTTGGCCTGCGGGCTTTAGCTTGGACATCCCTATATCATTCATTGGCATATTTTTGCACATTTTGAGTCAAAATCAAATGGTATTGTTCTTTGTTTTTCTTCAAAGTACTTTAATCTAAAATGCATAAGTATTGTGCACCGTTGTCGCAAAACCCTTGAACCGAATCCATGATGTGACATCAACCCAGCCCCAACTTCTGTTCTTCCAATCGGTCAAATTTCTGCAGCATCAGATCACAGTATGACCTACCATCATCCTTAGCGACAGACCCATTTGGAATCCCAATCCCAGGGTGCAACAAATAATTTTCACACGTGGGCCATGTTTTGAACCCGATTGAGATGCTTGGCACGAAGCACTGGTCTCTCTTCACTGCTTCCCTCCCCTCTCTCCTCCTGGCTCAGCCTTTCATCCCCTCTTCTCATCCTGACTCAATTGAGGATGGATATGCAATCACTCCAGAAGAGAAATTACAGTGGTTTCCTCTAAAAGGATCAGTGACTTAAGAGGTGAAAAGACCAAAGAGATACAGAAGGAGATGACAAGACGATGACAGGGGGTTAAGAAAGACTGCATAAAGACAGAGGACTATTGCATCACTCTCCATCCTATACTGGGACTCGTGGGAAGAAAGAAAGGTCGAGGATTTTTTTTTTTTTAAATTCAGCTACAGTTACTATAAATAGCCCCATTACGTTCTTCAGTCTATCCATCCTGACATGCGCCGTGCAAGCATTGAGGCGGAAGCAACACGAATAAAGGGGGATGTCTGCCTTTTCTCTCCCTCTCCTCATTTACTCTCAATGAGATATTCCAATACAACTCGGGGTGGATTGGGTTCAATTTAAGTAGCAAATATAAAGCTACGTGTTACTTTTGATTGAGGGGGACTTTTTCCATGGAAAATAAACAATGCATTTTTTTCCAGATTTTTTTTTACTTAATTTTCTCCTGGAGTGAGCAAACAACGGCTTCAAAAGATTTGATCTTTGATAAAAGCCGAAAATAATAAAAACTTGATTGAACAACGGCGTTGATTGGCTTGTTTAACTTAAAACCTTTGTCTGTAATGACCCCAAGGCTGCTAGCAGTGGGATGGAGGGTCATTGTGGCCGAGCAACCAAACTTTGGTGTTCCCCTTGTTAAGCTTCATAAAAAATTCTCAGGCAATCAGGCCTGATGTTTTTTTTAAGCACTCGAGTAGGGGTGTGAGATCGGTAGGGGTGTAACGATACGTGTATTTGTGTTGAACCGTTTTGGTATGGGGGTTTCGGTTCGGTACGGGGGTGTACCGAACGAGTTTCTAAGCTAAACTCTTAGTCTAAGTCTAACAAGCTGCTTTGCTTTTTCTGCCTCTGTGTCAGCCCCCAGCATTGTCCCCCCCACACAACCATCTGATTGGTTACATATATAGCGGTAACAGCCAATCAGCAGTGCGTATTCAGAGCGCATGGAGTAAATGCTTCAGCGTCGAGCAGATATCATAAGGCAGCGTACTCTCCCCAAATGATAATAAACACTTCCCAGTGAACTACTACTAACATCACTATGAGCCCGTTGACCTTCTAGAAACAAACTGCAGCTCAGCTCGCTCGCAGTTCTGGCTTGAGGTGAAGGCTAATTAGCTTTTATCGTAACGTTAGCTCATTTTGCAGTGTGTGTGTATTTGTGTGTTTTACGGACAGAAAAGCTTTGAATGGCAGGGTCCTTGCTATCACATGTTGATAAAAATTGAACATTTACATAATAAAAATCAACTACAGGCTTCCCAAATGATGTGATAAATTAAGCATGATGAGTTGACTTGAAAATGTTTAATGTTGCGCTTTTTATTTGTAGAATAAAAGTTTTGTCATTTTATTTAATCTGAGCAACAATTTGAGGCAGTTTCATGTGGATTAACGTGGGCAGAATTATTATAGTTGTGAAGACTCTTCTTCGGCATGGTAATGCAGGTGTTGTTTTCCCGTGGATGCGTCGAAGCAGAACACAGCAAAGATAAGATATAAGGTATTTATTAAATAATAAAAGGCTAGGAACAAAAACACTGGTGTAAAGAGAAAAAGGCAAACAAAAGACGCTAGCGTGAAAGCTAGGATAAACACAAGGAAAACTAAAACTTGGCACCAAGAAACAAAAGAGTAAACAAAAACATTCAGCATGAAAGCTGGAATATAAAGTGGTTTAGCGTAAGAGCTAGCGAGAAAATACATACAATTGAAAGATGAGAGTCGTCACTGTAGCACGTAGGCAAATTTGGATCCGAGGAAGACTGAACAGAAAAGGCTGGCTTATAAAGGAAAGGTGATTAGCAGAGAACAGGTGTGCAGGAACCTGGAGTAACAGCTGAAACTAATAAGTAACCATAGTGATGGACTAAACGGGAAATAAACGGATCAAACGGAGAATGAGAACAAAGATGGAAAAATAAACAATATGTGAAGATCCGAGTCACGGATCGCAACAGTATTCCCCCCAACAAAAGACAGATACCAGATGTCTCAAAAACAAAAAAATGCAAAGAAGAACTAGAACCCCCTCCCCACAACAAGAAAAAAGTCCACAGACGAAGGGAGGGCAGAGGGAGGCCATGGTGGAGGGCCGCCAGGTCGCGTGTCCCCGAATCCATCGAGGACACATCATGTGGCGGCGGCGGGTGGCGGACGCTTCAGCACCGAAGTCCTAGCAGGCTTTGAAGCAGCAGACGAGGGTGCGAGGACTACAGCCCAAGCAGGCCCGAGTGCAGCTGGCGAGGATGATGCGGGTGCTGCAGCCGAAGAAGGCGTTATTGGCGGCGTGGAAGCCGAAGAAGGCGTCATTGGAGGCGTGGAAGCCAAAGAAGGCGTCGTCTGATGCGTGGAAGCCGCAAAAGGTGTCGGAGGCGTGGAAGCCGCAGTCGTCGTCAGCGTAGAAGCAAACGGCGACGTCGTAGAGGCAGGCGTATTAGTCGTCGGCGGTGCTTGGCGGCGTGGAGCTGGTACCGGCGCTTGGCGGCGTGGAGCTGGTACCGGCGCTTGGCAGCGTGGAGCTGGTACTGGAGTGGGCTCCAGCCCTGTCGACACAGGTGTAGGCTCCAGCCCCGTTGTCGACGTTGGTGTGGGCTCCAGCCCCGTCGTCGACGCTGGTGCGGGAGTAGGCTCCAGCTCTGGAGCTGGTACTGGAGTCGGCTCCAGCTTTGGAGTTGGTGCTGGCGTGAGAACCAGGTGGGAGTCTGATTCTGGTGCAAGAACCAGACTAGAGCCAGGTGCCGGTATGAGAACCAGGATAGGATTTGGTGCTGGCTTGAGAACCAGGCTGAAGTCCATTTCTGGTGCGAGAACCAGGCTAGAGTCTATCTCTGGTGTGAGAACCAGGCTAGGGACAGAACTAGATGGACTAGGATAGGGACTTTGACAGAGACTAGTGCCAAACACCGGTGGTGGAGGGCGGGCTGGAGGTAATGACCTCGCAAGTCTGAATACTGGAGAAGGAGGTCTGCAAGGCCGTTGAGACTTGGCCGGAGGAAAAATAGGTGGAGGATGTCTACACGGAGCTAAACGTTTCACCGGTTTGAGAACAGGTAATGGTGGCCTCATAGGAGGTTGCGGTTTTATAGGTAGCATCTGAGCTACCTCCGCAGCACAGCTAAAGGCATTAGCCCCCCCCCCCTCAATACGGGGATCCCAGACCCGTTCCCTGTGGTCAGATACTGACCTTAAGGGAGGGTGGAGGGAGGTATGGAGGCGGGCAGATTCCTCTCCATTAACTTGTACAAAATTATTATTAGAAGGCGAGAAAACGCTATACTTGGGCGGGGAATGAGGTTTAGAAATTGGAGTTGAAAAAACAGACGTACAAGGCTGATTAGAATAAAAATAAAAAATGTTCTGGTAATTCTGTAGTTTATCTAAATTGTTATTGTTAATAGAAACTGGTGGAGAATGAGAGTCAACAATAAAAAAATCTTCATCAAAAATATCGACAACAGGGGGCGGTGTTGCGTCACGGGTGGGCGTACCCCAAATGTCGTCACTGCTAGAGTCAGGGGGAAAAAAACAAGCTGGATTACCGGCAGTGGAAGGTGAATCCTGGTCGGGGTGAAGTTTGCTGTGTTCGTAGGAAGGATGAAGTGGTGCTGGATAATTACTGCCGTGCGGGGAACCTCTCCACTGGACCCCCCGCCTCTACGGGGCAGCGCGAACGGCTTCGGAGGGGACTTCAGGCCCACAGTCAAGTTTTTCCTGCTCCCAAGCCATGAGCTCCAACCACAAACCCAAGTCGAAGGGTTCCTTCAGTGGTTTCGACGCGGGAAAACATTTTGAGGCTCGGATCCTACTGTGAAGACTCTTCTTCGGCATGGTAATGCCGGTGTTGTTTTCCCGTGGATGCGTCGAAGCAGAACACAGCAAAGGTAAGATATAAGGTATTTATTAAATAATAAAGGGCTAGGAACAAAAACACTGGTGTAAAGAGAAAAAGGTAAACAAAAGACGCTAGCGTGAAAGCTAGGATAAACACAAGGAAAACTAAAACTTGGCACCAAGAAACAAAAGAGTAAACAAAAACATTCAGCATGAAAGCTGGAATATAAAGTGGCTTAGCGTAAGAGCTAGCGAGAAAATACATACAATTGAAAGATGAGAGTCGTCACTTTAGCACGTAGGCAAATTTGGATCCGAGGAAGACTGAACAGGAAAGGCTGGCTTATAAAGGAAAGGTGATTAGCAGAGAACAGGTGTGCAGGAACCGGGAGTAACAGCTGAAACTAATAAGTAACCATAGTGATGGACTAAACGGGAAATAAACGGATCAAACGGAGAATGAGAACAAAGATGGAAAAATAAACAATATGTGAAGATCCGAGTCACGGATCGCAACAATATTGTTCCCAATGTTAAAAGGATAAAGCCATTGTTTACAATTTGGTAAATGAATAACCCAAAAAGTTGTATTTTGTTGTTTTCTTACTGTACCGAAAATTAACCAAACCATGACCTCTAAACCGATGTACGTACCGAACCGAAATTTTTAAATACCGTTACACCCGTAGAGATCGGTAGAATCATTTTTTAGAGATTGGCAAATATATTCGACAGTTATCTAGAAAAAAATGATAATATACGCCACGCTTTTTGAATATTGTACCAAGTCTGATGATATAAAGGGCAAACAGGATGAGCCTAATAATTATTCCTTGGGGGCCTCCACTG
Source organism: Nerophis ophidion (assembly GCF_033978795.1). Taxonomy (NCBI): domain Eukaryota; kingdom Metazoa; phylum Chordata; class Actinopteri; order Syngnathiformes; family Syngnathidae; genus Nerophis; species Nerophis ophidion. Next base: position 17,163,521 of record NC_084631.1, on the reverse strand, counting down.
TCAAGATGGCCTGGATGGAGTACAATCGCCCAATCTTATACAGAAGCTTCTCCCTAAGAAGTAAGACCTGAACCACTTCCAGAGCAGCCCCCTTGACATCCGCAGAGTCTTTCAATCGAGATAAAATAATCATGTGGTCAACTGTGTCAAAAGCAGCAGTGAAGTCTAGAAGCAGTAAAATGGCAGAACCACCAGAATCTGTCATTAAAAGTAGGTAATTAAAAACCTCTAAGAGTGCAGACTTAGTGCTGTGAAAAGCTTTGTAACCTTACTGAAAAGTATCTAAAATGCCACTGTCACCTAAAAAAAAGTGCGGACGAACACTCTTTTGTAAAATCTTTGATATAAATGAAATATAATAATCTGCAGTGAGAAGGTGGAAGAACAGCTAGATAGCTAGGGAGGAAAGGAATGAAGCTCGGTCGTAGCAACACAAAATTTACATGTCTTGTGATCATTTTTTGTTTAGTTATATTCTGTTTGTTTTTGACTCCATTAGTTCCTGTTTTTGCGCACCCTGGTTTGTTTTAGTTTCCATGACAACTCATTAGTTTCACCTGTACTCATTTTAACTCACGCACCTTATTTTTCTAGGATTCATGCACCTGTGTTAATCATGTCACTATTATTTAAGCTTGTAGTTGCCAGGCAGTCGGTCTGCCGTCATTGTTCTTTTCATGCTCTGTTGATGCTAGTTTTTTTCACCTCATAGTTCATGCCACTCGTTTCACGTCACAGTAAGTGTTTTTTTGGTTTCATGTACATAGTCTGTCTAAGTTAGTTTTTGTTTCCATACGCTAAGTTTGTGTCTACGCCTTGTGCACGCCTTTTGTTTGTACTTTGTTAGTGTTAAAATTAAATCGTGTTTTCACCTGCAGGCAATGTCCCGAGTAGTCCGTCTGCCTTCCTGTGAGAACGACCCGCAGCAAGCCGCGATCCCCCCAATCTTGACGAAAATACAGTGCATCTGGAAACTAATCACAGCCCTTCAATTTTTTCCACATTTTGTTTTGTTACAGCCTTATTTCAAATAGGAATAAATTCATTTTTGTTCTCAAAATTTTACTGAGAATACTCCATGATGACAATGTGAAAAATTTTTTTGTTTAAAAATTTAGCAAATTTGTTAAAAATAATCACATGCACATGCTATGCAGCTAATAAAACTGATAAAGTAAGATAGAGGACAATGAAAAGGACAGGGCTCGATGGAGACACATGATTCTCTGTGGTGATCCCTAGTGGGACAAGCCAAAATTAGAAAAATGAGACAAGGTACAGGGAAAATCCAAAATGACTATACCAGTGTCTGAAACCATTTATCCAGATCACTTTCATTTCATGATTATTAAAATTATTATGTATTATATATTAATAATTTGTATTTGAGGTGGCGACTTGTCCAGGGTGTACGGCGCCTACCGCCCGAATCCAGCTGAGATAGGCTCCAGCACCCCCCGCGACCCCAAAAGGGACAAGCGGTCGATTATGAATGGATATATTTCTTGTTTAGCACTTGTGCTACATGATGGCTTATTGTTTTACTATAGTTACAGCCCAATTAGCACTTAACATCTAAAACTTGTAGCTCATCTTTCGTATATTCTGGCTCAAAAATATAAGGTTCTGGATCATCGTTTGTCCCAAAGTAATTGTCAGCTCTCACAAAGCCTGCCATGATTAGTGGTAATTATTTTTGTTGATGGAAATAACATTCTTGCTATCTGTGAAATCAGTGCGCCCAGGAACGAAGTTCTAGTAAGTTCTAGTTAAATAGACCAAAATATTCTAAGTGTTTCATGTTATCATGAATATGCCTGTTATTACATCACATGCATACTTAAAACAATTGTATAAAAAGTTTCTGGTTTGGATTTTGGATATTTTTAGACGACCTTATAGGCAAAATAGGTTAATATCTACAGTATTACTTGCATGGTCAGCCGCCTCTTGATATCAGTTTTTAAATATTTAGAGTGCCGAGAAAAATATGTGAGCTTTTGTCCTAAATAAGGATTGAGAATGATGGGCATAATGTTTTTAAAAAGTGTTTCCGAAATAAAATAAACTCACACAGGACCCATTAGCACATTACATTACATAGCCAGGGGTCTCATCTATAAAACTGTGCCCATTGGGTTGAGGTTTTTCTTGCCCTGATGTGGAATCGGAGCTGAAGATGTCGTTGTGGCTTGTGCAACCCTTTGAGACATTTGTGATTAAAGGCCTACTGAAATGAGATTTTCTTATTTAAACGGGGATAGCAGGTCCATTCTATGTGTCATACTTGATCATTTCGCGATATTGCCATATTTTTGCTGAAAAGATTGAATAGAGAACATCCACGATAAAGTTCGCAACTTTCGGTGCTAAGAGAAAAGCCCTGCCTCTACCGGAAGTCGCAGAAAATGACATCACGTTTGATGGCTCCAAACATATTCACATTGTTTTTAATGGGAACCTCCAACAAAAAGTGCTATTCGGACCGAGGAAACGACAATTTCCCCATTAATTTGAGCGAGGATGAAAGATTTGCGTTTGAGGATATTGATAGCGACGGACTAGGAAAAAAAACAACAAAAACGTGATTGCATTGGGACGGATTCCGATGTTTTTAAACACATTTACTAGGATATTTCTGGGAAATCCCTTATCTTTCTATTGTGTTGCTAGTGTTTTAGTAAGTTTACCAGTACCTAATAGTCAGAAGGGTGTCTCCACGGGTGTCTTGACGCGCAGTGTCTCAGGGGAGTCGACGGCAGCTATCGACGGCACAAGCTCAGCATTTCTCGGGTAAGATCTGACTTTTTAACCACACCGAAACCTGCTCGGGATCCATGTTCTCTGATCCATAGGAAAGTTTCGCTTCCAGGAGTTTTAAACAAGGAATCACCATGTGTTTGTGTGGCTAAAGGCTAAAGCTTCCCAACTCCATCGTTCTACTGTGACTTCTCCAATATTAATTGAACAAACTGCAAAAGATTCAGTAACACAGATGTCCAAAAAACTGTATAATTATGCCGTTAAAGTAGACGACATTTAACTGTGTGTGCGCGCAGCGCTCATACTTCCTAAAAACCCGTGACGTCTTGCGTACACGTCATCATTACACGACGATTCGAAGACGAAACTCCCGGGAAATTTAAAATTGTATTATAGAAAACTAAAAAGGCCGTATTGGCATGTGTTGCAATGTTAATATTTCATCATTGATATATAAACTATCAGACTGTGTGGTGGGTAGTAGTGGGTTTCAGTAGGCCTTTAAGGCCTATACAAGTAAACTTTGATTGATTGATTGATTGATTGATTGATTGATTGATTGATTGATTGATTGATTGATTTTCTGTCATAAAGTCTCCTTACAAAATTAGGATACATTTATTGGATCGGTTTGTTTTTTATAGATTACAAACTTTGTGTGTATATCATTGTCAGCAACTTTTCGGCCTTGTTTTGTGCAAACACAAGCTTATAAACCCATTGTCTGTCTGTTAAGTTGTCTTTGTATTTCGAACATGCTCAACAAAATGACAAGGAAAAACATCACGAGTGGCACATGAACTGTGAAAATAAATCGGACCTGCAAGGATGATTCTAAGTACAGGAAACAGTGATATGCTTGTGCATGAGTAAGTGAAAACATGTCAGGTATGTAAGAAATGCTTGTGATTCTGACCAAAACTATTTCTGAGAGAGTGAGCAGACGCAACAATTATTTACAGGTTTGTTTTAAGCACGTCCACCTACGCCGCTTAAAAAAAAAAAAAGAAATGTGGGAAGTTGACTGAAATAATTAAGTACATGTTAGAAAACTGCTGTGTTAATCACTCATAGATGTCATTTTACTATTTTGATATTTTGCTGTAAAGAAGGTCAGTGAATAATTGTATATATTGTGGGCGCTCTGAAGTGGAAAAGGGGTAGGATTAAATAAGCTTTGCTTCTTCCTACTCCTTTTCGGACATGATGTATTGTGTATTGCGAAATGATGAATTTAACTGATGTATAATGTTGTATGTATGTCATGTTCGAAATAAACTAAGAAAAGAAAAGAAAAGAAAGAAGGGTGTGTGAATGTGAGAAAAGAGACGAGTATGGCTGCTCATCTGTCTACCCTGAGTATTTTGGAAAGAGGAGCTCAGTCACCAGTGCACAGGAGATTCACTAACATTCGGATTAAAATATCTTTGAAGGTTAGAAAAAGATGAGGAGGGTATCGCCTCCAGGGTACAATGTTTCAGGAACAGCCTGTAAGTCAAGCTTTCTGCTCGTAGGGAACTTGCATATCTGATCTGCTGATGTACAAAATAGTTTAGCTTTTCTGCATATTCTTCTTTCGGACAAAATTCTCCCCTAAGATGCTATTTTAGTCCCATATTTAACTTGCATTCCTTTAACCGCAATACCCATATGTTATTTAGCAAAATGTGATTTAATCTTACTTCATTAGACACTGACTGGTAATTACAAGGGGTGTAAGTGTCAATTTACAAGCTCAATTCCTTCCATGACCCAACTCAAAACAAACAAATCATCACCGCCCATTGAAATGAATTGAAATCTGCGTCATCCTTGCTTGGCTGTACCAAAACACCACAATTTTAACATGTAACACACCTTTAAAAAAAACAATTGTAGATAAAAAAATGTTTGAAAAACAATACAATAGTAAAAACAACTATAGTAGTTTTACGAAACAATGTAATACTAATGTAAAGCATATATCTCTTTCAGTGGATTACAGAGCAGGATTTTCCCTTAATGATGACGGCAAAATTGAAACGGCCACAACTTTATAAATAGGTTGTTGTTTTTAAAGGAAAATCTAATTACATTAATACAATGTATTGTGGCCTCCAGAAGAAGTCAAAAGTCTGACACAATTTTCAACTTTTATTGCTAATGTTATTGTTGTAGGTTCGCTCAAAAAAAACTATATAATCATACAATCAATAATGGCTCAGTCGCAGATTTCGATTTTTTTTTTTTTTTAGGACCAACCAAAAATGGGTGAAAATGAAAAGTAAATACAAAAAAATACAGTATTTACAAACTGCAGCAATGAAAAAAATAATCTGCCACTCATGTTTGTATATTTCTCCAACTCTCCACAACCAACCTGCTTCCTTACTATGAATGAACAGTCTCCCTTAAATAGCCCAAGCCCCTCCCTTGAAGCAGGCTCAATTTCAACAGTATTCCCTCTCGTGCACACACTTTTGTCTTTATGCTTCCCGGGACACACAACAACACTTTCTTATTCTCTGCCAGTCCACTTTCAGGCATGGACGCTGTGTTCACGATCCTGGGAACAAAGAACCTCATATCCAAACCACACATACATTAAAGGCCTACTGAAATGAGATTTTCTTATTCAAACGGGGATAGCAGGTCCATTCTATGTGTCATACTTGATCATTTCGCGATATTGCCATATTTTTTCAGAAAGGATTTAGTACAGAACATCCACGATAAAGTTTGCAAGAGAAAAGCCCTGCCTCTACCGGAAGTCGCAGACGATGACGTCACCCGTGTGATGGCTCCTCACATATTCACATTGTTTTAATGGGAGCCTCCAACACAAAGTGCTATTCAGACCGAGAAAACGACATTGTCCCCATTAATTTGAGCAAGGATGAAAGATTCCTGTTTGAGGATATTGATAGCGACGAACAAAAAAAAGTTTAAAAAAAAAAAAAATACAATTGCATTGGGACGGATTCCGATGTTTTTAGACACATTTACTAGGTTAATTCTGGAAAATCCCTTATCTTTCTCTTGTGTTGCTAGTGTTTTAGTGAGTTAAACAGTACCTGATAGTCGGAAGGGTGTCTCCACGGGTGTCTTGACGCACAGTGTCTCAGGGGAGTCGACGACAGCTATGGACGGCACAAGCTCAGCTTTTCTCCGGTAAAAACTGACTTTTTAACCACAATTTTCTCACCAAAACCTGCTGGTTGACCGCGCTCTGATCCATAGTGAAGTTTCACCTCCAGGAATTTTAAACAAGGAATCACTGTGTGTTTGTGTGGCTAAATGCTAAAGCTTCCCAACTCCATCTTTCTACTGTGACTTCTCCAATATGAATTGAACAAATTGCAAAAGATTCAGCAACACAGATGTCCAAAATACCGTATAATAATGCCGTTAAAGCAGACGACTTTTAGCTGTGTGTGTGCGCAGCGCTCATACTTCCAAAAAACCTGTGACGTCTTGCGTACACGTCATCATTACACGACGATTCGAAGACGAAACTCCCGGGAAATTTCAAATTGTAATTTAGTAAACTAAAAAGGCCGTATTGGCATGTGTTGCAATGTTAATATTTCATCATTGATATATAAACTATCAGACTGCGTGGTGGGTAGTAGTGGGTTTCAGTAGGCTTTTAAACATTACCACCAGCAGGTCGTCACACTATGAATAGATATATACAGGTATAGCTTATTTTTTGCGCACTATTGACTGGTGATACACTGAAAAATTGGCCGCCGAATAAAGGCTTTGATCTCTGAAGACAGCCCTGCCGATACCGGATGTTGCGAGGACGTAAACAAAAGGCACATGATTGTCCGCAGGGTAGGCAGTAGGGGTGTGGGAAAAAATCGATTCGAATACGAATCGAATCGAATATGTTGGGCAATTCAGAATCGATTCTCATTTTTAAAAAATCTATTTATTTTTTTTTTTTTCAATTTTTTTTTTATCAATCCAACAAACCACTATACAGCAATACCATAACAATGCAATCCAATTCCAAAACCAAACCTGACCCAGCAACACTCAGAACTGCAATAAACAGAGCAATTGAGAGGAGACACAAACACGACACAGAACAAACCAAAAGTAGTGAAACTAAAATGAATATTATCAACAACAGTATCAATATTAGTTATAATTTCATCATAGCAATGATTAAAAATCCCTCATTGACATTATCATTAGACATTTATAAAAATAAAAAAAAGAACAATAGTGTCACAGTGGCTTACACTTGCATCGCATCTCACACTGTGTCCAATATTTTGACAAAGATAAAATAAGTCATATTTTTGGTTCGTTTAATAGTTAAAACAAATGTATATTATTGCAATCAGTTGATAAAACATTGTCCTTTACAATTATAAAAGCTTTTTTTTTTTTAAATCTACTACTCTGCTAGCATGTCAGCAGACTGGGGTAGATCCTGCTGAAATCCTATGTATTATAAATGAATACAGAATCGTTTTGAATCGGAAAAATATCATTTTTGAAACGAGAATCAAATCGAAAAAAATCGATATATTATCGGATCGTGACCCCAAGAATCGATATTGAATCGAATCGTGGGACACCCAAAGATTTGCAGCCCTAGTAGGCAGCATGTCTGCGATCGAATGTGGACGTACATTAATATACCCGAGGTATACCGGCGGACATCGATCTACAAAATGTGCAAATATTATGAGGACAGCTTGCAGCGCGCTTTTCGTCCGGGACAATACAGGACCAAAATAGAGTCTCTTAACAGGAGTACAGTCTATAATAACACCGGAAACAGATGCTACCTAGATTTGTTGCTAGTAATTTTTTAATACAAAGTCACTAAAAGTCCCTAAACACTTAAACACCTTTAACTATGTGCATTGTACAATAAGCAATTAAAAAATAGAGCAAAATGACATATATAATTTATATTTTTTGAGTCTTTTTTACCCTGCACAGGACTTTGAAATCCTTTTTCGTCTGTTCTGATTGGTGTCTTCCCATATCAACCGCGCTATTTGCCGCGACCACCATTGTCAATTGGCGTGAGTGTCATGATACGTGGCCCGGATCATGTTTTGTTATTTTCTGCTGGTTTTTCAACTCCTTTAGTTCCTGTTTTGTGCACCTCTGGGTTTGTTCTGGTTTCTATGGGGATTAATTTGGTTCACCTGCCTCTGGTTAATGGTCGGCACGTTCACCTGTAGTCGACCACTAATCAGAGAGATATTTATTCACCTCTCTCGCCACACTCGTCCTGGCTTCTTTGTTTGCTTCATGCAACAGTTACATTGTACTTCTTGTCTCCGAGTTTGTGCTTCCTGTCCTAAGAGGTAACATTGGCTTCCCACATTTTCCTACTAATTGTTTTGTGGTTTTGGTACGTGTTTAATTTTCAACAATAAACCACACTCCTACCTGCAAGTCCTGTCCGGAGTGATCTGTTTGCATCCCGGGGGAAGGAACCGTGCAGCAAGCTGCAACCCCGCCGTAACAGTAAGCCCTAAAAAATTGACCGCCCTGGACTTTCAACGTGTTAATGTACTAGGGATTTAACGATAAACGGTCTAATGATAGAAAGCAATACAATTCCAGACTGTTAGTAATACCCTTGACATCCCCGTAATGGACAATTGTAACATAATTGTTTTGTCGAATAAATTGATCAAAAAAACCCTGACATACTTTTTTTCTTACATTTTAAACTGATTAATTCACTTTAATCGGTTTAAACAACATAGGCGCAGCCATTTAGGAAGTGTGTGTCAAAGTTTAACTGACAACGAGAACAGCCGAGTTGTTCTGAGACTTTCCCAGAGATTCACTAGTTGCATCAGGGTCTGGAAGGACCACAGGTGTTGTGCTTTGGAGCCCCTGCCTCAAAAGAAAATAATGTTTGCTTTGGTGCCCGAAAATATGAGCCCTCTTAAGGCAACACTTGCCTTGACCTTAAAGTAAAAATTAGAGGCCTGTTCACCATCCATTGATGTTTCGTGTAGGCCTCTACAAGTCACATTTCTCAATGAAATACTAAGAATGCACTGAGATAGGCACCAGCACCCCCCGCCAAACTAAAAGGGACAAGCGGTAGTAAATGGATGGATGGATGGATGGATGGATGGATGGATAAATGGCCATCATCTGAATTTCATCTGAAATAAGTGTTAGAGGCAACTTGGCAGCATATCCAATCACTATTGTTTCTTTTCAACAATCTACAAGACAAACTATCAACTACTCGTCAAATCATTTAATCTCAGGTAAAAATTATACAACTATGTCCCTGGATAGCCAAGGCCAAAAGTCAACAAAAGGACAAGCGCTTAACCAGCAAAAATGTAAAACATTATCCTCAAAGTGTCTACTATTGTTTCTCTTTGACACAGCAAGAATGCTATCGGTGATAGATAATCCACCAAATAACACATTATGCGGGAATTAAATAAATAAATAAATGGGTTGTACTTGTATAGCGCTTTTCTACCTTCAAGTACAACCCATTTAAAGCGCTTTGACATTACTTCCACATTTACCCATTCACACACTGACGGAGGGAGCTGCCATGCACGGCGCCAACCAGCACCCATCAGGAGCAAGGGTGAAGTGTCTTGCTCAGGACACAACGGACGTGACGAGGTTGGTACTAGGTGGGATTTGAACCAGGGACCCTCGGGTTGCGCACGGCCACTCTTCCACTGCGCCACGCCGTCCCTAAAATAAATGTAAAATAGGTCTGAAATATCACTGCAGCAATTTTTGTTGCTGATTTTCAACATAGATTCAGTGGAATATGGAGTGTAATCCTCTTTTGCCAACTGAATTAAAATTACCGTATTTTTCGGATTATAAATCGCTCCGGAGTATACGTCGCACCTGCCGAAAATGCATAATGAAGAAGGAAAAAAACATATACGTAGCACTGGAGTATAAGTCGCATTTTTGGGGGAAATTTATTTGATAAAATCCAACATCAAGAATAGTCATTTGAAAGGCAATTTAAAATAAATAAAGAATATTGAAGAACAGGCTGAATAAGTGTACATTATATGACGCATAAATAACCAACGGAGAAGGTGCCTGGTATGTTAACGTAACATATTATGGTAAAAGTCATTCAAATAACTATAACATATAGAACATGCTATATGTTTACCAAACAATCTGTCACTCCTAATCGATAAATCCCATGAAATCTTCTTCCTCAATGTCGCTTCTAAACAACTCTGCCAACTCCAAAGGTATGCGCCGCTTCCTCTTGTCGTTTTTTGCTGCATATTTCACTACGTCCAGTTTGTAATCTGCAGTACATGATCTCCTTTTCGGTGCCATTTTTGTTTAGCCCTTCTCAGTTTTTATAAATTACCGCCAACGATGAAATGATCCATTTTAATAGCTACAGCAGTAGCATATAGCATTTAGCAGTTAGCATTCCATGATCCACAATGCACTTCTGCCATGACCCTCCCCCCGCCGAATTCTTATTGGTTGACGTGTGTGTGACGATTGCTGACATTTTCTTCGTCTCTTCCGCGAATGAGATAAATAATATTTTTTTGATATTTTACGGTAATGTGTTAATAATTTCACACATAAATCGCCTTGGAGTACATGTTGCAACCCCGGCCAAACTATGAAAAAAAACTGCGACTTATAGTTCGAAAGATACGGTATCTGTTTTTGTACGGGTTATTCTGATGTTCTTTGAACCTGTCTTTTGATCAATTCAGTATCTCTCACACATATTCCACATCACATGCGTACAAGTTGGTTAACTGCCATGTTTCCAATGTGACTAAACTGTGAATTAATTCAATACAGCAAAATATGAACTCTTTAGCATCATACTATCCATCCATCCATCCATTTCCTACCGCTTATTCCCTTTCGGGGTCGCGGGGGGCGCTGGCGCCTATCTCAGCTACAATCGGGCGGAAGGCGGGGTACACCCTGGAGAAGTTGCCACCTCATCGCAGGACCAACACAGATAGACAGACAACATTAACACTCACATTCACACACTAGGGCCAATTTAGTGTCGCCAATCAACCTATCCCCAGGTGCATGTCTTTGGAAGTGGGAGGAAGCCGGAGTACCCGGAGGGAACCCACGCATTCACGGGGAGAACATGCAAACTCCACACAGAAAGATCCCGAGCCTGGATTTGAACCCAGGACTGCAGGACCTTTGTATTGTGAGGCAGACGCACTAACCCCTCTGCCACCGTGAAGCCCTAGCATCATACTATGGTCTTTAAAAACCTGAGAAATGCAGAAGTTTGGAGCATCACTGGTTTGCTACAGCCGCTTATTTTACCATCCATGAGAAATAGTGACATAAGTAAGTCAACGAGGCGCAGCCAGTGAGAAAAGACAGCAAAATGACCCACTTTACGGCACATACAGGCTAAATATAACTGCAGTTAAGTCTGACTCACTATGAAGCATGCATTCCATGCATAAACATTCACTGCTTCAAAATCAGATGGTAGAAAAGCTACAAAAATAGATTGTCTTAAATATGGAATTGTGCAACACTGCTAAATATTTGATCAGAGGAACAACCGCTCACTTTGTTCAAGACCAAAATGGAACAAGCGCAGGTTGAATGCAAAGTTTTAAAAGTTTGTAACTTTAAGTGCAACACAACTTACCACCAAAGTAGTCCGAAAATATATGTTTTTTTTTTAGAAATACAGTGTAATTTTTCAGCATAAAAGCACAAGAATACAGTGGGGTTTTTTTCAGCATAAAAGCACAAGAAATTACTTCATAAAACAAACGTGTTTCTATTGCTCCATGACAATTATAGCTGCCATCAGAGGGCCACACTAATTGATGTGTGGCGGACTACATAAAAGGATGTGTCAGACCAAGTTAAATGATGTGACGGACTACATTAAGTCATGTGGCAGACCACATTGAATGACATAGTGGGCCACTTTAACCTCTTGAAGCCCAAGCTGTTTGTTTACATGCTTGGGCTTATTGGACCCTAATTAGAATAAAAACTAAAGATCATATTTTTATATGATGTACTTAAATCCATAAGTATACAAATGTGTACTTCATGCGTAGTGACATGCTAATTTTTATTTTTACACTTTTTTTTCCAAATTCCATTGTATGTTATACTCTTCTGACACCACCAGATGGCAGTATAAGTGTCCACATAAGCGGCCATAAGACCCCAATTCAGTAGTGTACACCATTTTGGAAATATGAGCTACAAGGTGCTGTCCACGCATGTGGCCACTAAGGCATTTAGAGGATTTACAAACCCTGTTTCCATATGAGTTGGGAAATTGTGTTAGATGTAAATACAAACAGAATACAATGATTTGCAAATCATTTTCAACCCATATTCAATTGAATGCACTACAAAGACAAGATATTTGATGTTCAAACTCATAAATTGTATTTTTTTTTGCAAATAATAATCAACTTAGAATTTCATGGCTGCAACACGTGCCAAAGTAGTTGGGAAAGGGCATGTTCACCACTGTGTTACATCACTTTTTCTTTTAACAACACTCAATGAACTTTTGGGAACCGAAGAAACTAATTGTTGAAGCTTTGAAAGTGGAATTCTTTCCCATTCTTGTTTTATGTAGAGCTTCAGTCCTGGGTCTCCGCTGTCGTATTTTACGCTTCATAATGCGCCACACATTTTTGATGGAAGACAGGTCTGGACTGCAGGCGGGTCAGGAAAGTACCCGCACTCTTACTACCAAGCCACGCTGTTGTAACATGTGGCTTGGCATTGTCTTGCTGAAATAAGCAGCGGCGTACATGAAAACATTGCTATGAAAGATGACAACATATGTTGCTCCAAAACCTGTATGGACCTTTCAGCATTAATGGTGCCTTCACAGATGTGTAAGTTACCCATGCCTTGGGCACTAATACACCCCGATACCATCACAGATGCTAGCTTTTGAACTTTGTGCCTATAACAATCCGATTGGTTATTTTCCTCTTTGTTCTGGAGGACACCACGTCCTCTGTTTCCTAATATAATTTGAAATGTGTACTTGTCAGACCACAGAACACTTTTCCACTTTGCATCAGTACGTCTCAGATGACTTCGGGCCCAGCGAAGCCGGCAGCGTTTCAGGGTGTTGTTGATAAATGACTTTGGCTTTGGATAGTAGAGTTTTAACTTGCACTTACAGATGTAGCGACCAACTGTAGTTACTGATAGCGGTTTTATGAAGTGTTCCTGAGCCCATGTGGCGATATCCTTTACACACTGATGTCAGTTTTTGTTACAGTACCGCCTGAGGGATCAAAGGTCCGTAATATCATCGCTTACTTGCAGTGATTTATCCAGATTCTCTGAACCTTATGATGATTTTATGGACCGTAGATGGTAAAATCCCTAAATTCCTTGCAATAGCTTGTTGAGAAATGTTGTTCTAAAACTGTTCGACAATTTGCTTACAAAGTGGTGACCCTCACCCCATCCTTGTTTGTGAATTACTTAGCATTTCATGGAAGCTGCTTTTATACCCAATCAGGGCACCCACCTGTTCCCAATTAGCCTGCACACCTGTGGGATCTTCCATATAAGTGTTTGATGAGCATTCCTCAACTTTATCAGTATTTATTGCCACATTACCTAACTTCTTTGTCACGAGTTGCTGGCATCAAATTCTAAAGTTAATGATTACTTGCAAAAAAAAAGTTCATCAGTTTGAACATCAAATATGTTGTCATTGTAGCATATTCAACTGAATATGGGTTGAAAATGATTTGCAAATCATTGTATTCCGTTTATATTTACATCCAACACAATTTCCCAACTCACATGGAAACAGGGTTTGTATATGAGGTGGTAGATCATATTGAATGATATGGCATTTCATTTTAAATGATGTGACGGACCACATTGAACGACATGGTGGGCGACTTTAAATGATGTGACAGACTACATCAAGTAATGTGGCTGACCACATTGAATGACAGTGGACCAATTTAAATGAGGTGGTAGATCATATTGAAGGATACGGTGGGTCATTTTAAAAGATGCGATGGACCACATTGAATGATATTGCGTGCGACTTTAAATAATGTGGTCGATCATATTGAATGATATGGCAGGACGATTTAAATGATAACATAATGTAGTGATCTACTGTACTTTTATTACTTTTGACTACATACCTAATTCGTCAAGCACTCGAGTCAACTTTGTTACTTTCAACATTGTTTACATATATGCCATAGATTTGAGCACTAAGAGGTGGTTAGGATATATTTATGTTATTGAATTTTTAATTTATTATTATGAGTTAATTGATTGTTAGGGGCATTACAGTGAAACATGGGTTAGTACGTGTGCATCACAATACTGCGGTCCTGGGTTAGGTCCTGGGCTCGGGATTTTTCTGTGTGGAATTTGTATATTCTGCCCGTGACTGCGTGGGATCTCTACGAGTAATCCGGCTTCCTCCCACCTCCAAAGACATATCATGCACCCGGGGATAGGTTGATTGGCAACACTAAATGGGCCTTAGTGTGTGAATGTGAGTGTGAATGTTGTCTGTCTATCTGTGTTGCCCCTGCGATGAGGTGGCAAATTGTCCAGGGTGTAGCCCGCCTTCCACCCATGTGCAGCTGAAAGGGACACGCGGTAGTAAATGGATGGATGGAATTCATTGTTATTCTGAACATGATTCTCTTTACAAAGCAAGAACAATTATTTTAAAAACTATCATTACTATTTAATAGTAATCATACAGTTTATGGAAGATGGATTATGATTGCTTCATTAGTTGATTTGTTTAAATAAAATGTAATATGGCAGTCAACCATCAGCTTTGCTCACTTAATGACGATGTAGTTGGATGTCCCCAGATGATGTTTCAGAAAGGCATAAGTCTTCTTTGTATTTATTGTTAAATTAAATACAGCAACATTACAGGGCCCTATTCCGACTTTATAAGTTAATTCTCAGAGTTCGTTGCTGATCTAGTGACGCACACCGATAATATAATTATAATGAGGAACTTTAATATCCATATGAATTCCCCATCAGACCCACCGTGCGTGGCGCGTCCGATTATAATTGATGGCTGTGGTCTTACACAAATAATAAATGAACCCATGCATCACAACGGTAATACGATAGACCTAATGCTTGTCAGGGGTATCACCACTTCCAAAGTTCAATCAATCAATCAATCAATGTTTACTTATATAGCCCTAAATCACTAGTGTCTCAAAGGGCTGCACAAACCACTACGACATCCTCGGTAGGCCCACATAAGGGCAAGGAAAACTCACACCCAGTGGGACATCGGTGACAATAATGACCCAGTGGGACGTCGGTGACAATGATGACTATGAGAACATGATACTGTGATACTCATGATACTGATGACTATGAGAACATATGAGAACATGATACTGTGAAAGATCAATCCATAATGGATCCAACACAGTCGCGAGAGTCCAGTCCAAAGCGGATCCAACACAGCAGCGAGAGTCCCGTTCAGAGCGGAGCCAGCAGGAAACCATCCCAAGCGGAGGCTGATCAGCAGCGCAGAGATGTCCCCAGCCGATACATAGGCGAGCAGTACATGGCCACCGGATCGGACCGGACTCCCTCCACAAAGGAGAGTGGGACATAGAAGAAAAAGAAAAGAAACGGCAGATCAACTGGTCTAAAAAAGGAGTCTATTTAAAGGCTAGAGTATACAAATGAGTTTTAAGGTGAGACTTAAATGCTTCT
Organism: Nerophis ophidion; assembly: GCF_033978795.1. Classification (NCBI taxonomy): domain Eukaryota; kingdom Metazoa; phylum Chordata; class Actinopteri; order Syngnathiformes; family Syngnathidae; genus Nerophis; species Nerophis ophidion. Next base: position 17,148,041 of record NC_084631.1, on the reverse strand, counting down.
ACTGAGGTGGCATCTCGAACTGTTACCGGGAGGGCATTCCAGAGTACTGGAGCCCGAAATGAAAAAGCTCTACAGCCCGCAGACTTTTTTTGGGCTTTGGGGATCACTAATAATCCGGAGTCCTTTGAACGCAGATTTCTTGCCGGGGCATATGGTACAATACAATCGGCAAGATAGGATGGAGCTAGACCGTGTAGTATTTTATACGTAAGTAGTAAAACCTTAAAGTCACATCTTAAGTGCACAGGAAGCCAGTGCAGGTGAGCCAGTACAGGCGTAATGTGATCAAACTTTCTTGTTCTTGTCAAAAGTCTAGCAGCCGTATTTTGTACCAACTGTAATCTTTTAATGCTAGACATGGGGAGACCCGAAAATAATACGTTACAGTAGTCGAGGCGAGACGTAACAAACGCATGGATAATGATCTCAGCGTCTTTAGTGGACAGAATGGAGCGAATTTTAGCGATATTGCGGAGATGAAAGAATGCCGTTTCTGTAACGCTTTTAATGTGTGACTCAAAGGAGAGAGTTGGGTCAAAGATAATACCCAGATTCTTTACCGTGTCGCCTTGTTTAATTGTTTGGTTGTCAAATGTTAGAGTTGTATTATTAAATAGAGTTCGGTGTCTAGCAGGACCGATAATCAGCATTTCCGTTTTTTTGGCGTTGAGTTGCAAAAAGTTAGCGGACATCCATTGTTTAATTTCATTAAGACACGCCTCCAGCTGACTACAATCCGGCATGTTGGTCAGCTTTAGGGGCATGTAGAGTTGGGTGTCATCAGCATAACAGTGAAAGCTAACACCGTATTTGCGTATGATGTCACCTAGCGGCAGCATGTAGATGCTGAAGAGTGCAGGGCCAAGGACCGAACCCTGGGGAACTCCACACGTTACCTTAACGTAGTCCGAGGTCACATTGTTATGGGAGACACACTGCATCCTATCAGTAAGATAAGAGTTAAACCAAGACAAGGCTAAGTCTGACATACCAATTCGTGTTTTGATACGTTCTAATAAAATATTATGATCGACAGTATCGAAAGCAGCGCTAAGATCGAGGAGCAGCAACATAGATGACGCATCAGAATCCATCGTTAGCAATAGATCATTAGTCATTTTTGCGAGGGCTGTCTCCGTCGAGTGATTTGCCCTGAAACCGGATTGAAAGGTTTCACATAGATTGTTAGACGCTAAGTGTTCATTTAACGCTAAGTGTTCATTTAACTGCTCCGCAACAATTTTTTCGAGGATTTTTGAAATAAAGGGAAGGTGAGACACCGGTCGGTAGTTTACCATGAGTTCAGGATCGAGGTTAGGTCTTTTAAGAAGAGGATGAATAACCGCTTTTTTGAATGCTAGGGGAACAGTGCCCGAGGAAAGTGATAAGTTTATAATATTTAGCACTGATGGACCTAATAATACAAAGAGCTCCTTGATCAGTTTCCCAGGAAGAGGGTCAAGTAAACATGTTGTTTGTTTTATTCCATTTACACGTTCTAACAATTCCTCTAATGTTATTTCCTCAAAACGAGAGAAACTATTTTGGAGGGCAGTATCCGCCGTATATACCATCGTGTCAGTGTTACTATAACCCTGTTGTAGCTGGGACGCATTGTCTTTAATCTCCTTTCTAATGACTTCAATTTTCTTACTAAAGAATTGCATAAAGTCATCAGCTGAGTGGGTGGAGCTACTGGAAGGAGTCCCTTGTTGGGTTAGCGATGCTACCGTACTAAACAAAAATTTAGGATCGTTTTTATTACGGTGGATGAGATTTGAGTAATAATTAGCTTTAGCTAAGGTAAGCATGCGTTTATAAGTTATTAAACCATCACTCCATGCTTGATGGTGCACCTCAAGTTTAGTCGTGCGCCATTTGCGTTCCAGCTTTCTGCATAATAATTTCTGAGCTCTAGTTTCTTCTGTAAACCACGGGGTGCGCTTTTTTGGAGCCTTTTTTAACTTTAGCGGTGCAATGTTATCAATGGTTTCGCCCCAGGGCCCTATTCGGACTTTATCAATGAATTCTCAGAGTTCGTTGCTGATCTAGTGACACACGCTGATAATATAATCATAATGGGGGACTTTAATATCCATATGAATACCCCATCGGACCCACCGTGCGTAGCGCTCCAGACTATAATTGATAGCTGTGGTCTCACACAAATAATAAATGAACCCACGCATCGCAACGGTAATACGATAGACCTAGTCCTTGTCAGGGGTATCACCGCTTCCAAAGTTACGATACTCCCGTATACTAAAGTATTGTCCGATCATTACCTTATAAAATTCGAGGTTCAGACGCATGTTCGTCAAACTAATAATAATAATAACTGCTATAGCAGCCGCAACATTAATACGGCCACAACGACAACTCTTGCTGACCTACTGCCCTCGGTAATGGCACCATTCCCAAAATATGTGGGCTCTATTGATAACCTCACTAACAACTTTAACGACGCCGTACTCCTGTATACTAAAGTATTGTCCGATCATTATCTGATAAAATTTGATGTTCAGACTCATGTTCGGCAAGCTAATGATAATAATGACTGCTGTAGCAGCCGCAACATTAATACGGCCACAACGACCACTCTTGCTGGCCTACTGCCCTCGGTAATGGCACCATTCCCAAAGTATTTGGGCTCCATTGATAACCTCACTAACAACTTAAACAACGCCTTGCGCGAAACCATTGATAATATACCACCGCTGAAGTTAAAAAAGGCTCCAAAAAGGCGTACCCCATGGTTTACAGGAGAAACTAGAGCTCATAAATGATCAAAAAAGCGGTTATTCATCCTCTCCTTAAAAGACCTAACCTCGATCCAGACCTCATGGTAAACTACCGACCGGTGTCTCACCTTCCCTTTATTTCGAAAATCCTTGAAAAAATTGTTGCAGAGCAGCTAAATGAACACTTAGCATCGAACAATCTATGTGAAACTTTTCAATCCGGTTTCAGGGCAAATCACTCCACGGAGACAGCCCTCGCAAAATTGACTAATGATCTATTGCTAACGATGGATTCTGATGTGTCATCTATGTTGCTGCTCTTCGATCTTAGCGCTGCTTTCGATACAGTCGATCATAATATTTTATTAGAGCGTATCAAAACACGAATTGGCATGTCAGACTTAGCCCTGTCTTGGTTTAACTCCTATCTTACTGACAGGATGCAATGCGTCTCCCATAACAATGTGACCTCGGACTATGTAAAGGTAACGTATGGAGTTCTCCAAAGTTCGGTCCTTGGCCCTGCACTCTTCAGCATCTACATGCTGCCGCTAGGTGACGTCATACGCAAATACGGTGTTAGCTTTCACTGTTATGCTGATGACACCCAACTTTACATGCCCCTAAAGCTGACCAACACGCCGGACTGTAGTCTGCTGGAGGCGTGTCTTAATGAAATTAAACAATGGATGTCCGCTAACTTTTTGCAACTCAACGCCAAAAAAACGGAAATGCTGATTATCGGTCCCGCTAGACACCGACCTCTATTTAATAATACAACTTTAACATTTGACAACCAAACAATTAAACAAGGGGACTCAGTAAAGAATCTGGGTATTATCTTTGACCCAACTCTCTCCTTTGAGTCACACATTAAAAGCGTTACAGAAACGGCATTCTTTCATCTCCGTAATATCGCTAAAATTCCCTCCATTTTGTCCACTAACGAAGCTGAGATCATTTTCCATGCGTTTGATACGTCTCGTCTTGATTACTGCAACATATTATTTTCATGTCTCCCCATGTCTAGCATTAAAAGATTACAGTTGGTACAAAATGCAGCTGCTAGACTTTTGACAAGAACAAGAAAGTTTGATCATATTACGCCTATACTGGCTCACCTGCACTGGCTTCCTGTGCACTTAAGATGTGACTTTAAGGTTTTACTACTTACGTATAAAATACTACACGGTCTAGCTCCAGCCTATCTTGCCGATTGTCTTGTACCATATGTCCCGGCAAGAAATCTGCGTTCAAAGGACTCCGGCTTATTAGTGATTCCCAGATCCCAAAAAAAAGTCTGCGGGCTATAGAGCGTTTTTCATTCGGGCTCCGGTACTGTGGAATGCCCTTGAGTTTGAGATGCTACCTCAGTAGAACCATTTAAGTCTCCTCTTAAAACTCATTTGTATACTTTAGCCTTTAAATAAACCCCCTTTTTGGACCAGTTGATCTGCCGTTTCTTTTCTTTTTCTCCAATGTCCCCCCCTCCCTTGTGGAGGGGGTCCGGTCCGGTGGCCATGGATGAACTACTGGCTGTCCAGAGTCGGGACCCAGGATGGACCGCTCGCCTGTGTATCAGTTGGGGACATCTCGCGCTGCTGATCCGCCCTCGCTTGGGGTGGTTTCCTGCTGGCTGCACTTTGGACGGGACTCTCGCTACTATATTGGATCCACTTTGGACTGGATTCTCACGGTTATGTTAGATTCACTATGGATTGGATTTTCCCAATATTGTGTTAGATCCAATCGACATCCATTGCTTTCGGTCCCCTAGTTGGGGGGGGGGGGGGGGGGGTTGCCCACATATGCGGTCGTCTCCAAGGTTTCTCATAGTCATCTTTGTCGACGTCTCACTGGGGTGAGTTTTTCCTTGCCCTTATGTGGGCTCTACCGAGAATGTCGTTGTGGTTTGTGCAGCCCTTTGAGACACTTGTAATTTAGGGCTATAGAATTAAATATTTATTGATTGATTGATTGAAGTACTACTCAGTTATTATTTTTGAAGATGTTTAATTTAATTGTTAATAGAAATGTCTACTCTAAAAGTCCAGCCCATTTTATGGAATTACATTTTCAAATAACCTTGTTGTAGATGGTTGCACTTTCAGATGTAAATGTAAATAATATGTGGAATATCATTTAGGACAGTTTTGTAATATTTGCAACTTAGGAAGGAAATTAGGTAGTTTTTGTATATTATTTATGAAAGTGTACAAGTCAAAACAATACTTGACAATACAATACAATAAGATATGAGTCAACCTATTTAGGTTTAAATATTTAGAGAAAAACCGGCAAGGTTTTGTTTCCACACGCTGAAAAAAGTTCTGTGCAATAAGTTGTCTCCACAGCATGGATATGAAGCTCTCTCTTCTGGAAACAAGAGGAAGAATCGCGAGAGGTCGCTCAACATTACGATAGTCAATGTCTTGTATTTTAACACAAACTTAGGTTACACGTCACGCCAAGCAATATATGTCTGGTGTGAAATGTTTTAATTTAAAAAAAAACAGCTATACTTAAATTTTAAAGTCACTCTTTTCTCTCCGCGTCGACATGTAAAAAAGTATTGTTCTATACCAGGGGTCGGCAACCCGTGGCTCCGGAGCCGCAAGTGGCTCTTTGACCGGCGGAGAAGTTCGGTAGATTTCCAATTTTAATGTCTCTTATCAGAAATCTCCCGGGTAAACATTTTTCGATTTTCATCCAGACATCAACTTTGACGGCGTGCCGTGATGACAATGCCTCTACCACCCTTTCAACATGTCATCACGCCAGGATTACACCATTCTATCTGCGTGCCGGTCACATTTTGGTTGCGACCTCTATCTGAACGCATACGCAACTGCAAGGCATACTTGTTGTGATATAAACAACTTTAACACTCTTACTAGCATGCGCCACACTGTGAACGCACACCAAACAAGAATGACAAACACATTTCAGGAGAACATCCGCACTATAACACAACAGAACAAATACCCAGAACCCCATGTATCCTGACTCTTCCGGGCTCCATTATACACCCAGCTACCACCAACCCAACCCCGCCCACCTCAACCGACGCACGGAGGTGTGGGGGGGAGTTGGGTTGGTGGTAGTTGGGTGGATAATGGAGCCCTGAAGAGTCAGGATACATGGGATTATGGGTATTTGTTCTGTTGTGTTTATGTTGTGTTACAGTGCGGATGTTCTCCTAAAATGTGTTTGTCTTTCTTGTTTAGTGTGGGTTCACAGTGTGGCGCATATTAGTAAGAGTGCTAAAGTTGTTTAAACGGCCACCCTCAGTGTGACCTGTATTGCTGTTGAATAAGCATGCCTTGCAGTGTCTTACGTGTGTCTGCAATAGTCTCATCAAACAATTCTTTGGGCTGGCAAGCTATTTGTACAAGCTGTAGAGGGCGGTAGTGACATCATTGTACGCCCTTATTATTGTTCATTGGGTGACCACCAGCGTACATTCGAAAGAATAATTACTCTGAAATTCGGGTGTCTCCCGGCAAAATTGGGAGGGTTGGCAGGTGTGACGCTGTCAAGCGGCATTCATATAAAACTCGCGGGCCGCAATAACATTAAATTTTCATATTAAGGTGCGGGCCGCGTGTCTGAGACCCCTGGTTTATACATAGCACAAAGCAAAAAAAAACTCTGTATGCATTATTTTTTAATTATACATTTCAAAAGAGTTATGTGGCTCCCATTGTTTTCTTTACTTTGTGAAACGGGTCAAAATGGCTCCTTGAGTGGTAAAGGTTGCCGACCCCTGTTCTATACAGAGTTTCGCCAAATATCATGGCTACATTGAAGAAAACGGACTGGCTCTAAACCTCAATAAAACCGAATGCATTACAGGTTCCAAGAAACCACATTCACCTGCATGTAAGATCACATGCAACAACAAAAAAATAAAACAAGTGCCATCCATCCATTTTCTACCGCTTGTCCCTACCGGGGTAGCGGGGGGTGCTGGAGCCTATCTCACTTGCATTCGGGTGGAAGACGGAGTACACTTCAAAGTACAATTCAAATACCTCGGTGTCTCAATAACATCTGATGGTAGGTGGGAAAAAGGGATAAACAAACGGAATGCCATGTCAAAAGACAGCTTTAACACAATGAGTCTTATATTTAAAAATAGAAACATCTTAAGCGACACCAGACTCAGAGTCCTCAAAACATATGTATGGTCTCTCCTACTTTACAGCTGTGAAAGCTGGACTTAAAACAATCGACAACTGAGAAAATTAGAGGCAACTGAAATGTGGTTCTTCAGAAAAATACTCCACATATCATGGACTGAAAAGAAAAGTAATAAATAGGTTTTTGAAATAGGCAGCTGAAATTCCTTTGACATATAATTAGAAAAGACAGCTTAGAAAAACTGATGGAAACAGGAAAACCAGTCAGAAAGAAAGCTCCAGATCGACAACAAGCAACATATCAACAGCCTTAGAAATGTTATCGGAAATATCAATTATATAGAACTCATACATAGAGAGGACGACACAGAAGACTGGAGAGCCCTGATCATCGATACCAGCAAACAGGCCTGATACCCCATGATGATGATATCGAGACAAACATAGATAGCAAAAAAATGTGGTGTAAAGTTTATGTATCGTTTATAAAACATCTTGAAAGTATGGCTACATTAACACTAAAATAGCATATAACTTTAACATGATTTAGAGCTCCTCTGACTTCCGGTCTTCTTCTTCGGTGTTTTACCTGCAAGCCAAAGTTAACTTTTTGTAAGCTCTGCCCACAGGCACCCGTCCCCCAAGTCATAGCACTGCTATTAGTTTTAAATTTTTGAAAAAAAAACAAACGTAAAAAAGAGAAGCAAATATGAAAAATAATTGAAAACTAAAAATCCTGTGAGACACACAAGACAATAAAAGTGTACAAATATATGAATATCTGTACAAAAATAGGAATATATGTACCAAAAACATGTCATGAAAGATGTTTGTATTTATTTTTTTGCAAAACCTGTTTGGGTGCAAATTAAACTATTGTACAATGTCCATTTTATTTTCAATACCAAATGCTACTGGCAGAGTTTCGGCTCCATACATTGTTAGCTAACACATGCTTGAAAATATATCAAGCTAAACTCAAATGTCGATGGCTAAATCGGAGCCACTAAATTGTACTCTAAATTGTACGCTTCATAATCCGATCAGTCAACTAATCCTTAAAATAGTCGATTAGCTGACCATCAAAATATCCGTGAGTTGCAGCCTTAGTTCACACTTGACTAAAAATAACTATACTACCAAAGCATGTTTGTTTTAACTGGTAAATTCACCCCAAGACTTAAGTGGTCTTAAGCCAACTATTTGGACTGAGACAGTCCTGAGTTTGTTAGACTGTGTTCACACTTGACCCATCTATCCATACCAGCAGAGCCACTGAACTAAAGTTCGTCAAAAAGACAATTGTGAACGCACCCTTGTGTCTCCGTCTTACATGTGTTGTATCCGAAATAGCTGAAATTGCGCGTTTCCTTCTCTTAAGGTATTCATGTGTGATTTCCACAAGCGTCTGTACATGCAGAAAAAGGAGAAACACGGGCATGTCTGGATGACTCGCTTCTATCTTTCCAGTGGTAACCTCCGAGTTACGAGACCTGTTATTATGAAGTTGGCTGTGGCCCGTTCTTTCTGACGTCACTTCTTGTGTGGGGTGCGGTCTTTCTGACGTTACTTCCTCTCCGAACTCCGTTTGTAAACGATCGATGAGTCCACACAGAGCTAATAGCCGGAGATTCAAGAAATACACGGCGCGCTTACTCGTGTAAAAAATTATCCAAAGAGGGGAACCTTGAATGATGGGTTAATGTGGCTGATTCAGGGCTTCGGCTAAATAATTATTTGTTTAAGGAGTTATCCAGCTTAATGTAGACAGGGCTTTAGTTCATACTTGACTAAAGCTAACTGTACATACAAAGCTTGTTTGTTTTAACTGGTAAATTCACCCCAAGATTTAATTGGTCTCAATCCAACGGTTTGGCTGAGACAGTCCCGAGTTTGTTGGACTGTGTTCACACTTGACCCATCAATCCATAACAGCAGAGCCAATGAACTAAAGTTTGTCAAACGGACAATTGTGAACGCACCCTCCAGTCTCCAATAAAGCTACCATGCATTTTTTTAGATGTGGTGGGAAAGTGAGAACATACAAACTCCACACAGATTGGCCATAGCCAAAACAGAACCCACTGGCTGAGATGCATAGGTGCTAAGCACACTGCTGAGATGCTGTTAAAAAACATTAAACGTTCTAAAATCAAAGTATGCTTCACTTTATAACTAACAATTTCCTTCACCTGACTTTGACTACCATTTGTACCATCTTGGGATATCAGCAACAGTTCAGCAGCTTCATGTGTGTAAAGCTGAGTTTTGTTTTTTTACCCACTCTACTGGAAAATGAAGTCTCCACTCTCTGCACTTCCAATTGCTGAATAATGTCAAATATTCACTAAAAGCCATGTGTCATTTGTCACGGAGAGGATAGGTGTATAAATGGCCCAAAAGTACACCACTTATCTCTTCTCTCCAGAGTCTAATTTGCATAAGCTCCTAACGTCAAACAGGAACGCACTAGTGCGGGTAGTGTCTAAAGTGCCCAAAACTTCATTTCGTCTGGTTAGTTATTGTCAAGGTCAACTATATCACTCACTATTAAGGATGGGAATTGAATACTGGTTCCTCTTTAGAACTGGTTCCCCACTGTACAGTGGGGCAAAAAAGTATTTAGTCAGCCACCGATTGTGCAAGTTCTCCCACTTAAAATGATGACAGAGGTCTGTAATTTTCATCATAAGTATCATTAGTTTCATCTGACCACATGACATTCTCCCAATCCTCTGCTGTATCATCCATGTATCCATTTTGGTACAAACTCAACTCGTCGTGTTTGGAGGAAAAAGAATACTGAGTTGCATCCCAAGAACACCACACCTACTGTGAAGCATGGGGTGGAAACATCATGCTTTGGGGCTGTTTGTTTGCTAAGGGGACAGGACGATTGATCCGTGTTAAGGAAAGAATGAATTGGGCCATGTATCGTGAGATTTTGAACCAAAACCTTCTTCCATCAGGGAGAGCTTTGAATGGTTGACCAAATACTTATTTTCCACCATCATTTATAAATAAATTCTTTACAATTCCTACAATGTGAATTCCTGGATTTTTCCCCTACATTCGGTCTCTCACAGTTGAAGTGTACCTATGATGAAAATTACAGACCTCTGTCATCATTTTAAGTGGGAGAACTTGCACAATTGGTGGCTGACTAAATACGTTTTTGCCCCACTGGAATAACTATAAATGGATCTTGTGATATTTGAACCGCTCCGATCTTATCCCTGTAGCATCAATGTGAGCATGTTATCTCTCATAAATACAACAGGTACTAACTAACATCGCCTATAATTTGCCTAATTATCTTTGCTATTACCCGTTGCTTTGAAATGAATGCCCTTTTATGTAAGAAATGTGATGAATGTCTGGAGGTGGTTGGAAGGGTGGTAGGGGCAATCTGGCAGCAACACGTCTGTCAGTCTACCCCAGGGCAGCCGTGGTCAAAAATGTTGCTTACCACCGGCCAAGTGTGAATGCGAAGTGAATGAATAATGGGTTTTAACTTATCGGTGTGCGCTTTGAGTGACTGTCTAATCTATAGAAAAGTGCTACAAATCTAATCCATTATTAATATTATTATTACGTATATTTAATAGTTTTGGCACTGTAACAATACACACAGTTTGAAGATAAAAAAAAAAAAAAAGTTAAAATGGGTTATACTTGTATAGCGCTTTGACATTATTTCCACATTCACGCACACATTCACACACAGCCTATACTGGCTCACCTGCACTTGCTTCCTGTGCACTTAAGATGTGACTTTAAGGTTTTACTACTTACGTATAAAATACTACACGGTCTAGCTCCAGCCTATCTTCCAGATTGTGTTGTACCATATGTCGCGGCAAGAATTCTGCGTTCAAAGGACTCCGGCTTATTAGTGATTCCCAGAGCCCAAAAAGAGTCTGTGGGCTATAAAGCGTTTTCCGTTCGGGCTCCAGTACTCTGGAATGCCCTTCCGGTAACAGTTCGAGATGCTACCTCAGTAGAAGCATTTAAGTCTCACCTTAAAACTCATTTGTATACTCTAGCCTTTAAATAGACTCCCTTTTTGGACCAGTTGATCTGCCGTTTCTTTTCTTTTTCTCCCCTGTCCCCCTCTCCCTTGTGGAGAGAGGGCCCACAGGTCCGGTGGCCATGGATGAAGTACTGGCTGTCCAGAGTCGGGACCCAGGATGGACCGCTAGTCCAGAGTCGGGACCCAGGATGGACCGCTCGCCTGTGTATCGGTTGGGGACATCTCTGCGGTGCTGATCCGCCTCCGCTTGGGATGGTTTCCTGCTGGCTCCACTATGGACGGGACTCTCGCTACTATATTGGATCCACTTTGGACTGGACTTCCACTGTTATGTTCGATCCACTATGGACTGGACTGTCACAATGTTATGTTAGACCCGATCGACATTCATTGCTTTCGGTCCCCTGGTCCCCTCCAAGGTTTCTCATAGTCATCATTGTCACGGTCACCGACGTCCCATTGGGTGTGAGTTTTTCCTTGCCCTTATGTGGGCTCAACAGAGAATGTTGTTGTGATTTGTGCAGCCCTTTGAGACACTTGTGATTTAGGGCTATATAAATAAACATTGACTGATTGATTGATTGATGGCGGGAGCCACCATGCAAGGCGCTAACCACAACCCTTCAGGAGCAAGGGTGAAGTGTCTTGCTCAAGGACACAACGGACGGGACTAGGATGGTAGAAGGTGGGGATTGAACCAGTAACCCTCAGATTGCTCTCCCAACTTCGCCACGCCGTAATACTGTGTTTGCATATCTAAATAAGTATAAGTGGCACTTTGGCATACAGATAGTGGTACACCTACCAAGGTTTAAGGATTACTGCTCTAAACCACACAACATTGATGCTACTCCACCTGTTTGTTCTCAACACCCGAATCATTGCACAGAATTGAAAGTGTAAAGGGAACTGGAAAAAAAAAAGATAAATTACCATCCCTACTTACTATTATACACCACAAAAAGTAGTTTGAGTTCTGATTTCATCATATTGTTTTAGGCCTGTGCCTTATGGACGGACAATTGGACAAGGATAGTTCTTTGTGATTGCCAATGGTAGCTGATGCCTTTTAGGGTTGAATGTTTGTCACTTTATTTTGCCGATTTCACACTCTGCAGCCCTCAGAACTGAAGCCGGTGGAGTGCAGCGGTAATAATTGCCTGTCGAATCGGCTGATATTCTGCTCCTTTGAATTGTACAGAATTCCAATGAGACTTTCAGTAAAGAATACACGGCACGTTGGCTAAACACAACAAACAAGAAGCAGCTATTCAGTGGTTGAGGTTCTCTAATTCAGTCTAAGAACTAGCAGCTAAGGCTATTTAAAAACAGGTTTTCACAAAGTGGTACAGTTTACTTCATCTTAATGTTAGATGGTTATAAATAAATGGCCATGCTAATTATATTATGAATATGGTGATGTTTTAAAGCACAAACTCAAGGCTCGGGGGCCAAATCAGTCCCTCCATAATGATTTAAAAAGTGGCCCACCAAGTCATTTTATGTGGTCTGCCACATCAGTTATGTTGCCCTCGTCCTTATTTTATGTAGCCCGCCGTATCATTTAAAGTGGCTAGTCACTTCAATTTTTTATGACCTGCCATTTCATGTCAGTCTTTCTTAACTATAGAGCTGGGGCCCATTGGAAGTGCCCCCTCGAGGGCTGCTAAAAATAATTTTTCAGCTGTGGTCCGTATGGGGCGCGGCAGTGCTCAGTTGTAACACACTTTTCCACCACTTGTGGCAGTAATAACAATAACAAACAAACAGAAGAAGTCTGGAGCTAAAGTCATAGAGAAGTTGCTTAAGCGCAAAAATTATGACTAAAGTGGTGAAACTGTAGTAACATTGGCACTTCAATTTGATTGACAGTTGAGTTAAGAAACATATTCATTAATACTTTAGCTTACTTATTTCAGCCCAAAATAATTGGATGTACATTTAATATTTGTCAGTTAATTCTGAGTCCCTTCTAATGCAGCATATTTGGTTAGTACTTACTTTTGTAATCAGCCTGACCTGAATCAAAGGTTTTAGTGTAAATCAAATGATAATCTTTATGATTAATACATGGTTTCCTATCATTTGACAACGTTGGAATCTGTAAGGTGGTTAGATATAATCATTGAATGTGATTCAAATCAAGAGTATGCTTACTAATTCAGTGGTAATATTTGAGAGGGACCCTGACCCCTCTGTAGTTGTAAGACAGGGCCTGGGGTCAAAAAGGTTAAAGGAGAACTGCACTTTTTGGGGAATTTTGCTATTCGTTCACAATCATTATGAAAGACAAGACGAAGGATGGATTTTTTTTATGCATTCTAGATATTAAATAAACATTAATAAATGTTCGCCTAGAGCGGAGCCAGTGGGAGGCCCTTTAGTCAGGCCATAAAATCCATTTAATAAACCATTCAAAAAAATGCCAAAAATATTCCATTTACATTTCGTAACTTGAATATTAACCAAGTATGAGAGATAGTCATTATAAGCGCTAACATAGACAAACTATTTATAGTGGCGCTGTGATAATCTCGTGTGCAATTTTGACATGATCAACTGGCAAGGCTTTTCCTCGATTTCTTGCTGCCTGGAAGATTATTGAAGATCATAAACCCTGCCTCTCACCTGGAAAGTAGATGGCTGAGGATATACTCTGACAAGTTGGTCCCACGGTGCCCCTCCACCCTGATTCTTTGCAAGGATTATGAATTATTCTTCATTCAAAAGTGAATATATGAACAGCCTAGGTGTCGGCATCCGAATGACAGCAGACCTTATACAGTAAGTGATATTTTATTATGTTTGTTGGCTCTCATGAAGTCTGCAGTGAGTAATAGTCAGTGTTGAAGAAGCAAACGTGGTGCGCTTTTTTAAATGCTTAAAATAATCAAAATACATAAATATTGAATGTTATGACTTGTCCAGGGTGTACCCCGCCTTCCGCCCGAATGCAGCTGAAATAGGCTCCAGCACCCGCCACCACCCCGAAAGGGATAAGCAGTAGAAAATGGATGGATGGATGGATTATAAATGTGCCCGTTACTACATTACATGTGTACTTAAATCCTGTATATAAAACCTTAATGGAGATGTTTGGATGCTTTTTCAAGGGCTCCCATAGGCTCTATTGTGAGCATCCTTTTGATCGCATTTATTTAAAATTTAGAATGCATTAAAAAAGTAACATCTTATGTCATGTTGTCGTGATGTTTGTGAACGTTAGGCAAAAGTGCTGTTCCCCATTAAAAACCCTTAAGTTATGTGGTCCGCCGCCTCATTATCTGTTGCCCAGCGCCATCATTTAAAGTTGCCTGCGTTGTCATTTTAGACTTAGACTTATTTTATGTGACATACTGCATTATTTTATAATATGCAGGATTAATTTATGTGGCCCTCCACAATAACAGTTGTACAAATTATTGGAAACTCAAGACAGCCATAAAATTAGGTTCTTTACAAGTGTATGTAAACTTTTGACCACGACTGTATGTATAGATTGGGGCATTTTTTTTCCCCAATGGGGAAAATACGTTAATTTCTCTTGTTTTCATGTGAGTATTAAAGCTAGTGAGCTGGCACGAGTCTGTGAGTTTATCAAAGTGCAGTCACAGTTTTTTGATATTTATTTAAAGAATAACACTAACCGTCGGGAGTGTGGCCGTGGTTTATTCTTCATACTGTTTATTGTCACATTCCTAATAAATTCCAACGTTTGTGGTGAAAGTAGGGGTGTAACGGTACACAAAAATTTTGGTTCGGTAGGTACCTCGGTTTAGAGGTCACGGTTCGGTTCTTTTTCGGTACAGTAAGAAAACAACAAAATATAAATTTTTGGGGTTATTTATTTACCAAATTGGTAAACGATGGCATAACATACATATACACACAGGGTCCATTGCCACAGTTAATGTGGTCAACGTATATAAAAAACAAACTAAATAAGATAAGGCTCAGAATGGTTTCTTACAATATTTTATATTTGATCAAGTATGTTTAAGACGTTTCATTTTGATTAGATTTTTATTAAGGATCCCCATTAGCTGGTTGCCACAACAACCCACTAGTCTTCCTGGGGTCTACAAACTCAATACAATTACAAGTAAAAGCATCTAACTTCTGAGCTGGAGGCTCGGAACAAGGCTTTCAAGTCGGGCGACATGGTGGCATTAAAATCAGCCCGAGCTAACCTGAACCGTGCCATTAAGGTTGCAAAGCGTGCTCACAGTCAGAAAATGCAGGACTTCTTCGTGAACCCCACGAACACTAGACGAATGTGGCAGGGCATACAGGTCATCACGGACTATAAAGCTGCCCCCCCCCAACCCCCGCCCCTGTGACAACAGTATCAGCTTCCTAAATGACCTTAACAACTATGCAAGGTTTGAGGCACTCAACACCACTCTGGCGAGAAAATCCATCCCTCGCCCTGATGAGCAGCCGCTCAACATGGACACAGCGGATGTCCTGAAAACCCTGAGGAGAGTGAACCCAGGGAAAGCACCGGGACCTGATGACATTCCAGGCAAGGTGCTTAAGGGATGTGCAGACCAGCTGGCTGGGGTTCTCACAGACATCTTCAACATCTCGCTGACCCAGGCTGTGGTACCATCATGTTTTAAGACGGCCACAATCATTATCGTGCCTAAAAAACCCACAATATCCTTCCTCAATGATTATCGCCCCGTTGCACTCCCCCACATCAGAATGAAGTGCTTTGAGAGGCTGGTAAAGGAATATATTGTCTCCAGACTTCCCCTCACATTTGAACCATACCAGTTCGCTTATCGCCCAAACCGCTCCACAGAGGACGCCATCTCCTCTGCACTCCACCTGAGCATAGAACATCTGGAAGGAAAGGACACACACGTGCTGATGTTGTTTCTGGACTTCAGCTCAGCATTCAACACAATCATCCCGCAACATTTGGTGAGCAAACTGGCGTCCCTTGGATTCAGTACCCCCCTATGCAACTGGCTGCTTGACTTCCTCACAGACAGACCCCAGTCTGTGAGAGTGGGCAACAACACCTCCAGTGCCATCTCCCTGAGCACCGGCTCCCCCCAGGGCTGCGTCCTGAGTCCGCTGCTGTTCACATTGATGACCCATGACTGCTGCGCCAGGTTACTACTAACCACATTAAGTATGCGGACGACACGACAGTAGTGGGCCTCATCCATGACAAAAACCACATGGACTACATGGAGGAGGTGAAACATCTGGGTTGACTGGTGCAGAACCAACAACCTGGTCCTGAACGTCGACAAGACCAAGGAGATCATTGTTAACTTCAGGAAGCACCAGTCCAGCCACGCTCCACTCTTCATCAACTGCACAGCGGTGGAGATGGTAAGCAGCACCAGGTTCCTGGGGGTGCAGATAACTGACAATATAACCTGGTCCCTACACACCGGAGCCAATGTAAAAAGAGCTCAGCAGCGCATGCAATTTTTGCGTCTGGTGAAAAGAGCACAGCTCCCTCCCCCCATTCTACAGAGGCACTATAGAGAGCTTGCTGACCAACAGCATCTCTGTCTGGACTGGAGCCTGCAATGCCTCAGACTGGAAGTCTCTCCAGAGAGTGGTAAGGACGGTGGAAAAGATTATCAGGACTCCTCTTCCTCCTATCCAGGAGATCGCAAAAAGTCGCTGGCTGACCAGGGCTCAGGAAATCTGCAAATACTCCTCCCACCCCCACCAAAGACTGTTTTCACTGCTGGACTCTAGGAAGAGGTTCCGCAGCCTCCGTAGCAGAACCTCTAGGTTCTGTAACAGATTTTTCCCTCAGGCCGTAAGACTCTTGAACGCATCATAATTAAATTATCCCCTCAACTCCCCCCAAAATTGATTAACTCGCTAGAATAAGAATTGCTTCTTTTTTCTCCTGCACTACTAAGAGCTAATACAACGAAATCTCGTTCTTATTTGTACTGTAAAGTTCAAATTTGAATGACAATAAAAAAGAAGTCTAAGTCTAATAATTATACCTACAAAATGCAATACGTTTGTCATATTTGTTTTTATTTTTACACTTTTTGTTCGAATAGCTTCTTGAACTGCATCAAATGAGTACTTGTTTACAAGATGATGACATAACAACTGCATAGTACCTTGTACATGTACACATAGTTGACTAGTTTAAAGTGCCGGTAGAGTGGAAAAAACATGTTGCCTTTATATTGAATTGATTGATTGTTTGAGACTTTTATTAGTAGATTGCACAGTACAGTACATATTCCGTACAATTGACCACTAAATAGCAACACCCCAATAAGTTTTTCAACGTGTTTAAGTCGAGGTCCACGTCGGGGTCCCCCCACCCCTCAGCCTGGCTAACTTGGCAGTAAGAGGATATATGGGCTTGTTGTTCGTCCACCATAAAAGTGGGTCAAATACTAGTTTTAATGCAATACAGCAACCCCCTGAGACCCCGAACGGGACAAGCAGTAGAAATGGATGGATGGAGGGTCTTAAATCTGCTGCTATAAAAACATTTGTTATTGCTTCAGCCCTGCCAGACTCGCCGAGGAGAGGCTGCTTAAATGCCGTGGTGACGCTTCAAAGGGGTTAGCATGTTTGACATGCTGGCAGAAGCGTACCCTACTGCTGCTGAACAATGTTGGCAAACCTCCGTCCTCCATTTTTGTATCGCACCGCGCAGCCAAAGTATTCCTAAACAGGAGATGTTAACGAGGCAGGAGCGTCTTCCAGCTCTGGCTTTTGCATGTTGTCATAGCCCGGTCGCTGCTAGCCTGCCGCATGTTGTGCCTCGATCTGCATTGTTTAGACAACCTCTCCGTGTGGAAACTCATTCGGTACACCTCCGAACCGAACCGAAACTCCTGTACCGAAACAGTTCAATACAAATACACGTACCGTTACACCCCTAGGTGAAAGAAACTTACACAAATTTCATTCTTGCAGACCCAACTTTTTGTGCACAGCAACCATTACAAATGAGACCCGTTGCCATTGTCACCAACAACCTCCTAGTTGCTGCTGACCAGAACTGAACATTAATTTCAAAAACATCCCAAGACTCTTCTATTCAAGAAAACATACAGTATTTTTCGGACTATAAGTCATAGTTTTTTTCATAGTTTGGCCGGGGGTGCGACTTATACTCAGGAGCGACTTATGTGTGAAATATTTAACACACTACCGTAAAATATCAAATATTATTATTTATCTCATTCACATAAGAGACTAGACGTATAGGATTTCATGGGATTTATGGATTAGGAGTGACAGATTGTTTGGTAAACATATAGCATGTTCTATATGTTATAGTTATTTGAATGACTCTTACCATAATATGTTACGTTAACATACCAGGCACCTTCTCCGTTGGTTATTTATGCATCATTTAACGTACACTTATTCAGCCTGTTGTTCACTATTCTTTATTTATTTAAAATTGCCTTTCAAATATCTATTCTTGGTGTTGGGTTTTATCAAATACATTTCCCTCAAAAATGCGACTTATAGTCGAGTGCGACTTATATATGTTTTTTTTCCTTCTTTATTATGCATTTTTGGCAGGTGCGACTTATACTCCAAAGCGATTTATACTCCGAAAAATACGGTACTAATATAAATGCTATTAACGTGTGTTTTTTTTTATCTATTTTCGTGAAGCACTTTGAGATGTGTTTTCGCATCTAAAGTGGTCGAGAATGTTATTATTGGTGGCTATAGGTCCACCCCAGGGGAAATTACAGGCTAATTATTTCCCATGACATTCCCTCCGTCCTCAGCCGTAATCCTATTTCTGCCCGATGAGGCCAGTGAGATGCTCCTTACCGAAAAACCCTTTCAGCCTGAACAGATGTAATCCTATTTCTCTGGCAGTAATAAACATTTTATTCCTCTAATTCTATTGCTCGTCTAAGTCCGTGAATGTATTTTAAATGACTTCTCTAAATGCGTATGCAGGCGAGCAGAGCAGGACATTAAGGAGGCTTGATGCTCAAGAGATAGGCGTCAAACGAACGAACACAGCCACACGCGTAAACAACTGACTGGACAGACTCAGGGCTCATCAGTAGTATTATGCCTCTGTTTATACATCCATTATGCAACTTAGCATGCTCAAATATTAAAATGGTTCTCCCAAATTATCTATATTCACTAAAAAAGATAAAAAAATGTTTTTGCAAAAATACATTTCTTTTCACAGACCACTTTTGTACTAACTCTGAATATGAACTATGTTCAAACGCAGCCCAGCGAGCTTCATATGTCCATGGGTTGCTTCTGTAGTCTACTAACACTGTTTCCATATGAGTTGGGAAATTGTGTTAGACGTAAATACAAACGGAAAAGGATGATTTGCAAATCATTTTCAACCCATATTCAATTGAATATGCTACAAAGACAACATATTTGATGTTCAAACTGATAAACATTTTTTGTTTTGCAAATAATCATTAACTTTGGAAGTGGATGCCAGCGTCACGTGACAAAGAAGTTGGGAAAGGTGGCAAAACATACTGATAAAGTTGAGGAATGCTCATCAAACACTTATTTGGAACATCCCACAGGTGTGCAGGCTAATTGGGAACAGGTGGGTGCCATGATTGGGTATAAAAACAGCTTCCCAAAAAATGTTCAGTCTTTCAAAAGAAAGAATGGGGCGAGGTACACCCCTTTGTCCACAACTGTGTGAGCAAATAGTCAAACAGTTTAAGAACAACGTTTCTCAAAGTACAATTACAAGAAATTTCAACATCTACGGTCCATAATACCATCAGAAGGTTCAGAGAATCTGGAGAAATCACTCCACGTAAGCGGCATGGCCAGAAACCAACATTGAATGACCGTGACCTTTGATGCCTCAGACGGCACTGTATCAAAAACCGACCTCAATCTCTAAAGGATATCACCACATGGGCTCAGGAACACTTCAGAAAACCACTGTCACTAAATACAGTTGGTCGCTACATCTGTAAGTGCAAGTTAAAGCTCTACTATGCAAAGCGAAAGCCATTTATCACAAACATCCGAAAACGCCGCTGGCTTTTCTGGGCCTGAGATTATCTAAAATGGACTGATGCAAAGTGGAAAAGTGTTCTGTGGTCTGATGAGTGCACATTTCAAATTGTTTTTGGAAATATTCGACATTTTGCCATCCAGACCAAAGGGGAAAATAACCATCAAGACTTTTATCGACACAAAGTTCAAAAGCCAGCATCTGTGATGGTATGGGGGTGCATTTGTGCCCAAGGCATGGGTAACTTACACATCTGTGAAGGCACCATTAATGCTGAAAGGTACATACAGGTTTTGGAACAACACATGCTGCCATCTAAGCGCCGTCTTTTTCCATGGACGCCCCTGCTTATTTCAGCAAGACAATGCCAAGCCACATTCAGCACGTGTTACAACAGTGTGGCTTCGAAAAAAAAGAGTGCAGGTACTTTCCTGGCCCGCCTGCAGTCCAGACCTGTCTCCCATCGAAAATGTGTGGTGCATTATGAAGCGTAAAATACGACAGCGGAGACCCCGGACTGTTGAACGACTGAAGCTCTACATGAAACAAGAATGGGAAAGAATTTAACTTTCAAAGCTTCCACAATTAGTTTCCTCAGTTCCCAAATGTTTATTGAGTGTTGTTAAAAGAAAAGGTGATGTAACACAGTAGTGAACATGCCCTTTCCCAACTACTTTGGCACGTGTTGCAGCCATGAAATTTTAAGTTAATTATTATTTGCAAAAAAAAATTTAGTTTTTGAGTTTGAACATCCAATATCTTGTCTTTGTAGTGGATTCGTTTGAATATGGTTTGAAAAGGTTTTGCAAATCATTGTATTCCGCTTATATTTACATCTAACACAATTTCCCAACTCATATGGAAACAGGGTTTGTACTATTAATAGTTCTAAACAATTAAGCAGAATATTTAACACAAAATAAATTAAAATAGCACGTGGAGAGTGCAGCCAGGCCTGGTCTCCCAGCGATTGTCTGCAATGCTGAGCCGAGTACAATGAACTGGCGAAACACTTCACCACAATAGCTGCACCGCCTTGCGACAATTGCTGCGCCGCCGGGCACAACACGGCTGTGCTGTGGGACACAACAAGGTGATGGTGATCCAAATCAGCACCAAAATCTGATCACTAGTTCCCCGTCCCATTTCGCACATTTCCTGAAAGTTTTAAGAAAATCTGTCGTTAACTTTTTGAGCTAAGTTGCTAAATACGTAACAAATAAGCAAATACTTCAAAGCCAAACTAAATAGCCTTCTGCTGGTATCCATTAGTGACATGACACATTTTTTTAACTACATTATCATAAATTATATTATAAAGCATAACTGTTAACAAAATGTGTTTGTTCCTATTTGTGTCATTTATAACAGGTATATTGCAACCCTTACATGGATGCCTATGAGTTTTAAAGAGTAATATTTGTTTCCTACATTTGAAACACTTCTTTGTGCTCTACATAACATGTAATGGTGGTTCTTCACTCCAAATGGTTTTACAGACCATCTTCACGCTGCTTTCTGACTCGCTCTTTAGGATGTGCCTTTTTGTCTTTTTAAAGTGCCAAAGTCCTACTCAAGGACAACGCCACTTCGGCTGAGTCTCCACCCCATCAGCCACATTGTAGAGTTTAACCCTTTCATATCGAGGCTACTGACAGATAGAATTTTAAACTATAAGTATTAGAAATAGCAACAGTGGAGGATGCATTTGTGTGTGTACGAGCCAATCTGCCCCATAACAAGCGGATAGAGAAAAAGAAGGAACGTATTACTACTTTTTACCCTTTTGGGTAAATCTCTACTAAATAAGGAGATAGTCGCTGTCAGCACTCTTGGGGGGAAAAAATGGGCAAATTCCAATTGCCTCATTTGGAGGAAATATGAAGAAAGGCAACATTAGGCTCCAGCACCCCCCACAATCCCAAAAGGGGACAAAGCGGTAGAAAATAGATGGATGGATTTCCACCATGCTTCCATGGTTTGATTCGAAATTCGCAGGACTTATGCTGATCCCAAATACACAAAAACAGATACCAGTCGGTAAGAAAAAATGGTTTTGTATAATTGGGTCCCTTTAAGGCCATGTCTATACTAACTCGTTTAACCACTTAAAAAAATAATTATTTAGTCCAAGCCCAGTTTCAACCACACTAAACCAACGTTTAAGGCAGTGGTTCTCAAACTTTTTTCAGTGATGAACCCCCGTGAACATTTTTTTTTATTCAAGTACCCCCTAATCAGAGCAAAGCATTTTTGGTTGAATAAAAGAGATAAAGAAGTAAAATACAGCACTATGTCATTAGTTTTTGATTTATTAAATTGTATAACAGAGCAAAATATTGCTAAATTGTAGTGGTCTTTCTTGAACTATTTAGAAAAAAAGATATACAAATAACTAAAAACTTGATGAAAAATAAACAAGTGATTCAATTATAAATAAAGATTTGTACACATAGAAGTAATCATCAACTTAAAGTGCCCTCTTTGGGGATTGTAATAGAGATCCATCTGGATTCATGAACTTAATTCAAAACATTTCTTCTCAAAAAAAGAAATCTTTAACATCGATATTTATGGAACATGTCCACAAAAAATCTAGCTGTCAACACTGAATATTGCATTGTTGCATTTCTTTTCACAGTTTATGAACTTACATTCATACTTTGTTGAAGTATTATTCAATAAATATATTTATAAAAGATTTTTGAATTGTTGACATTTTTAGAATTAAAAAAAAAAAATCTCACGTAGCCCTGGGCATACCTTCAAGTACCCCCAGGGGTTCGCGTACCCCCATTTGAGAACCACTGGTTTAAGGTCCTCCTCCTCAGACACATTTTATTGAATCTCCAGCATTTAACTTTGTGTGTACTCATCGATCGTTTACAAAGTCAGTTCGGAAAGGAAGTGACTCCAGAAAGTCCGCGTCCCATCCAAGGAACTGACATCTGAAAGAACGCACCGCAGCCAGCTTCAAAACAAAGAGGGAGGCGGATATCGCAGACATGCCCGTGTTTCTCCTTCTTGTACGAGTACAGGAGCTTTTGGAAATACAAATCAATACCTTAAGAGAAGGCAACGGGCGATTGCAGCTATTTCAGATACTACACATCTCAGACGGCAAGAGAACTTTCGAACAGTGAGCTGTGATTATACAGTGGGGCAAAAAAGTATTTAGTCAACCACCGATTGTGCAAGTTCTCCCACTTAAAATGATGACAGATGTATGTAATTTTCATCATAGGTACACTTCAACTGTGAGAGACAGAATGTGAAAAAAAAATCCAGGAATTCACATTGTAGGAATTTTAAAGAATGTATTTGTAAATTATGGTGGAAAATAAGTATTTGGTCAACCATTCAAAGCTTTCACTGATAGAAGGAAGTTTTGCCTCAAAATCTCACGATGAATGACCCCATTCATTCTTTCCTTAACACGGATCAATCGTGCTGTCCCCTTAGCAGAAAAACAGCCCCAAAGCATGATGTTTCCACCCCCATGCTTCACAGTAGGTGTGGTGTTCTTGGGATGCAACTCAGTATTCTTCTTCCTCCAAACACGACGAGTTGAGTTAAAACTGAAAAGTTCTATTTTGGTTTCATCTGACCACATAACATTCTCCCAATCCTCTGCTGTATCATCCATGTATCCATTTTGGTATAAACTCAACTCGTTGTGTTTGTGTTGAACAACAATTGTTTGTGTTTGTGTTTAAACAATGAAACACACAGTCTTTCATTGTTTAAAATTCCCGGAGGTGAAGCTTTACTATGGATCAGAGCTAGGGGTGTAACGGTACACAAAAATTTCGGTTCGGTACGTACCTCGCTTTAGAGGTCATGGTTCGGTTCATTTTCGGTACAATAAGAAAACAAACAAATATAATTTTTGGGGTTATTTATTTACCAAATTTGTAAACAATGGCTTTATCCTTTTAACATTGGGAACACTATAATAATTCTGCCCACGTTAATCCACATTAAACCGCCTCAAGTTGTTGCTTTGATTAGATAACATGACAAAATGTTTCTTCTACATATAAAAAGTGCAACATTAAACAGTTTCAAGTCAACTCATTATGCTTAATGTATTACAGCATTTGGGAAACCTGTAGTTGATTTTTATTATGTAAATGTTATATTTTTGTCAAAATGTGATTGCAGGCACCCTGCCATTCAAAACTAGGCTGCTAAATTACTAATGATTAATGTAACTAGAGCTGAAAAATAGTACAATTGCAATAGGAGAGACTACTCATCCCTGAAATATATGAAGTTCATGTTAGTTCATGTGAAATAACAGACGGACAGGGCTTTGCTGCCCCTAACACACGCGCACACACACACAGCAAAATGAGCTAACGTAACGCTAAAAGATAATTAGCCTTCACATCACCTCAAGCCAGAACTGTGAGCGAGCTGAGCTGCAGTTTAAGTTTCTAGAATGTCAACGGGCTCATAGTGATGTTTGTAATAGTTGTGACTGGAAAGTGTTTTTTATAATTTGGGGAGTGTACGATGTCCGCTGCTAAACGCACATATCTGCTCGACAATGAAGCATTTTCAACATGCGTTCGGAATATGCACTGCTGATTGGCTGTTAAATCGCTCTGAATACGCACTGCTGATTGGCTTTGTATGTAACCAATCAGATGGTTGTGTGGGCGGGACAATGCTGGGTGCTCACTGCTCAGACAGAGGCAGAAAGCAGAGCAGCTTGTTAAGACTTTAGAATACAAACTCGTTCGATGCACCCTCGTACCGAACCGAAACCCCCGTACTGAAACGGTTCAATACAAATACACGTACCGTTACACCCCTAATCAGAGCGGTCAAGGGAACATGGTTCCCTGCCACTTGTCAACCGGCAGGTTTTGGTGAGAAAATTGTGGTAAAAAGTCGCCTTTTACCAGAAATCAGCTGAACTTGCGCCGTCCATGCAGCTGCCGTCGACTTCCCTCAGAGACTGGCGTCAAGACACCCGTGGACACACCCCTCCGACTATCAGGTACTATTTAATCCCACTAAAACACTAGCAACACAATAGAAAGATAAGGGATTTCCCATAATTATCCTAGTAAATGTGTCTAACAGCATCTGCATCGGTCCCAATGCTATCGCCTTTTTTTTTTTAACTTTATTTTTATTTTATTTTTTCTAGTCCTTCGCTATCAATATCATTATCCACAAATCTTTCATCCTCGCTCAAATTAATGGGGAAATTGTCGTTTTCTCGGTCCGAATAGCTCTTGCTGCTGGAGGCTCCCGTTATAAACAATGTGAGGACGTGAGGAGCCCTCACCCTTGTGACGGCATCGTCTGCGACTTCCGGTAAAGACAAGGCTTTTTTATTAGCGACCAAAAGTTGCGAACTTTATCGTCGATGTTCTCTACTAAATCCTTTCAGCAAAACTATGGCAATATCGCGAAATTATCAAGTATGACACATAGAATGGACCTGCCATCCCCGTTTGAATAAGAAAATATAATTGCAGTAGGCCTTTAAAAAGGGTAAAACCAATCAAAACAGTAAATAGAAATAAAAACTTTAAAAACACACAGGACAACAGAGGACCACACAACTCACGTAGTGTTAAAAGCCAGAGAATAAAAATACAATGCAATAACTTCTTGTTCTGCTATAGATTAAGGTTCAAAAACATGTGATAATGTCACACATTTCTTCTGACACAAACCAAAAAGCGCTGTTTTACTGTCCCCACATGAACATGGCAAACTATAAGACAATTGTGTATTCAGATTATCGTCTACACTGCTTATTCCAGTGAAGCATTAAAAAGTGTTCTTTTTTTTTCCCAAGCAAAAAAAAAAAAAAAAACCTTCTGAAAGTTGACCTATATTTGATGTCTTAGGGGCTGGTAGAGTACTGGAACAGAACCGTCTGCTGCAGAGATGTGTTCTTTTTCTCCAGCTTTTTAAACAAGAACTGATTTGTCCGACATAATGAAGTGTTCATGTCCCTCACAGGGACAGCTTTACTTCTAAAAGTGTCATTAGGAACATTCTAAAAATAAAGTGTTATTTTTAGCTGATGGTGGCAAATTTAGAAATGCAGCCCAACTCAGACTACGTCGTCTGTCACAGAACTATGTAAACAAAACAATATTCTTACAGTAATTAGTGTACAACTAACTACCAGTAAAAAAAAAACAACTTTACAGGTATGAGGTGATTCTATTTAGGGATGTGCTGATAGATCGCCCACCAAACACTACCGGAAAATTTTTGCACAAAAATTTGGTTGATACTTGATTTTTAGTCCCCAGGCTGACAAGCAGCTAGCAGCTAATCATGTGTCTCCATACAGTTTGGAGAAACTAACAGGTAAGTTAACATACACATACACAGTTTCTTTTACTTTTTATTCATAGCTGTATGTAGAAGTGTCTGGTTGCATCAGCTCCACTGCTTTAATGTCTTTCATGTCCTTTGTGTTCTTTGATGTTTCCCTCTTACATGTGTACTATGGCTATGAGTTGTTGTTTTTCCCTTGGCCTCAGTCTGGACCCCCTCTCCAGGGGCCCAGGCTTAGACCGATTTTTATTTTATTCTATTTTAATGTTCTATTTTTTTCTCCCACCCCCCCCCCCACTTGTTTACCTGTATCTCTCCTTTTTTGTAAGGGGCGCTGGAAGCCGGCAGACCCGTCAGCGATCCTGTTCTGTCTCCATGTAATGTTTGTCTGATCTTGAATGGGATTGTGCTGAAAATTTTAATTTTCCTGAAGAACCTCTCCTTAAGGAATAAATAAAGTACTATCTAATCTAATCTTTAATCTAATACAACAATGAACTAACATACACCAGACATGCATGTCTACCACTGAACAAATTCAAACCAATAAAAATGCAATAATTTCTTGTTCTGTTGTTGATTAAGGTTCAAAACCTAAGCTAATTATCACCACCATTAGGAAACACCCCTGCATTTCTTTGTATCTTAATTATCATTATCCAGTACATTATCATTGGAGGATGCCCTGTTTGAAAGCGAGAGACAAATAAAACAAACACTGACATGGCAATTCTATTGATGGCGGCAAAATTATTGATTTAATTAACATTTATCGTTTGATTGTTATATTTAGACCTAGACAAAACAAGTGTAACTGTGACTAAATGGGTGTTTTTTTCCATTTTTAGAGGGCTCTAATAACGTTAAAACACATATTTAGAAGGTCATGAAGAGGCTTTTTATGATCTATTGGATTTATGTAATAATAATTCTACTTCAAGAAAATGTGTATATCACGGTCAGGCCTGGAACCAATTAGCTGGGGATGTACGTAAATATCAGCGGCCGCTAATTATCAACCAATAATTACAATCATGGCGTCACATCGATAAGTCCGATAATGAAAAATCAACCGATAAAATTAGCACATAATAGTAAAAGATTATCATCTCTGTGTTTGTCTGTGGTTTCTCTGTTGTGGCTTGTGTTGCCGCCGGTATCCTTAACTCCTCTCCTCCCCTACGGTATGGTCGCATATTTTTGATGTCATGATACTGTGATCACGGCTTGTTGTGTGCAGAGAAAAGCATCATAGCGCAGCAATCATTGGCGTGGGCTTTATTAAGCACGTCAGAAGAAGACATTTTCCTCATAGTTTGCAAAACTTATACTGCAGAAATTAAACATTAATAAACACGATAGAATCTGATAAGTCACCTTAAACTTCAATTAAGTGAAAATATGTGTCAGGCAGTACAAATCCGTCTGTGTCGCTAAGATGAGACCTCACGTTAATAGCGGCCACAAAAGCAAATGTAAAGACAAGAAAAAGTGTTTGATAAGAAGTAACAGTTTGAAAGAAAATAGCTCAGGGTGAATGAACTTCAAAACAAAATTAGTTATGTTTTTTGATTTTTTCAAACCCTGGTTTATTTATGTTCTATAATTTAATGTTGCCTTTCTAAGGGGCAGGCACGTATTGCACTACTTATTAACCATCAGGGAAATAGGTAGTTGTATTTTTTTTTTTGTTACTCAATAAAAGATGTGACGGCACTTACTAAAGTGTTGTTGCTAACGACAATGCAGAACTTGATTGGCATAGTTCTTTTGGCCTCAATTGTGTATATTGTGTTAGATAGATTGTTTTTTAATTTATTTCAGGAAATTATGACCCCGAACTGGACATGCGGTAGAAAATGGGTGGATGGATGGATATTCAGAATGTATAAATTGCTAATTTATCAATGAAGTACTTGAGAAATTATAAGATCAATACATTCCAAAATTGTTTAGCTCTAGGCCAGGGGTCGGCAACCCGCGGCTCTGGAGCCGCATGCTTTGGCAACTCTGATGCAGCTCAGCTGCACAATCACCGACCCCCCAGATTGTTGCGGGGAAATTCTGAAATTCAATGCCTCTCCCGGACATCACCCGTAGTCAACGATATCCAATTTTCACTCGGACTACAATATTAAGGGCGTGCCGTGATCTTATTACTCATTAACGTCCTTTTGAACGTCATCGCGCCCGCCATTCACGGAATGCTATTTGCGTCCTCTTGAACGTCATCACGCCCGCCATTCACAGAATATTTTTTGCGTGCCGACCGGACACATGCATTTCGCTGCTTCTATCGGCACATGCATGAGATTGCAAGGCATACTGGGTGACACAAAGTACACTGACGGTTGTGATATAAACAACTTTAACACTCCTACTAATATGCGCAGCATTGTGAACCCACACAAAAGAAGAATGACAAACACATTTCGGGAGAAAATCCTCACAGTAACACAACATAAACGCAACACAACAAATACCCAGAATCCTTTGCATCCATGACATGACCTGACTAAGTTATACACCCCGCAAGCACCAACCCCCCCGCCCCCCCTCCCAGCGTGGTTGAGGTGGGCGGGGTTTGGTGCTCGCGGGGTGTATAACATAGTCAGGAATTGTCACCCAGTATGCCTTCCAGTCGTGTGCGTGCATCTGCGGAAGCCTCTCACAACATGTTGCTGGACTGGCAAGCAGTTTGTACATGTTGTAGAAGGTGTTTAAGGCAATGGCTTCATAGCATGCCCGTATTCTTGTCGTCTGGGTGACCACCAGCAGATATTGGCGAGAATAGTTGCGGCTCCCATTGTCTTCCTCATTTTGTGAAATGGGTCGAAATGGCTCTTTGAGTGATAAAGGTTGCCGACCCCTACTCTATCAAAGATTGTAACTGTTTGCATGGATCAGAATTAGAGTAGGAAGTGTATTTGTACTCAAAATATAGTTAATTAAGTAAAGAAATATCAGTTGACATTAGGGTGGCTAACGATTACCAATGCGACCGGATATCAGCTTTGACAAGAGAGCAATTTGGCTGTGTTGGTAGCAGCCGCCTCCATTGATAGAAATCAGTGGATGTTTTTCATTTGTAAAACAATAGGACAGCCAGGGCTGTTCTCAAACAGAGTCACGCGCTTGCCACGTTATCTTAAGTAACTGAAGATGAGAATAGATGCTAATACAGGGTGTCGCACAGGACAAGCAATCAGTGGACAGTTTAAAACAACATGAGAGCCAGGGCTGCCCGCCAACTAATTACCCCGGATTTCCACGAGATACGTAACAGATGCTGAATGGCAACAGAGCGGAAAATCTCCGTGCTTTGCAGTCCATCAATACCCCCCGGCGGGCGTCTGTGACGGCACTGACTTGACTTGACTCGTGGAAAAGACAACAGTTTTGCGTTGCAGAACGACTACTTTATTTTTGTATTTGTAGCCAACAACAGAGATGTAACAACATCCATGTCAAGCTTTGAACACACGCATTTCTCATTAGACTCCCGCTAACCACTCACCTGCTTCCCCTTAGCTGGCTCGAATATGCATGTAATAGGATTCTTTGATTTTGGACCTCGATAATCAGCATGTCCTCATCTATTGTGTTAACCTGGTGACATTACAACTGAAACCCCGTGACCCATTATTTAATATGGAAGATTTACAGAGCAGGTGTTAAAGGCCTACTGAAACCCACTACTACCCACCACGCAGTCTGATAGTTTATATATCAATGATGAAATATTAACATTGCAACACATGCCAATACGGCCTTTTTAGTTTACTAAATTGCAATTTTTAATTTCCCGGGAGTTTTTTCTTGAAAACGTCGCGTCATGATGACGTGTACGCTTGACATCACGGGCTGTTAGGAATATGAGCGCTGCACACACACACAGCTAAAAGTCGTCTGCTTTAACGGCATAATTACACAGTATTTTGGACATCTGTGTTACTGAATCTTTTGCAATTTGTTCAATTAATATTGGAGAAATCAAAGTAGAAAGACGGAGTTGGGAAGCTTTAGCCTTTAGCCACACAAACACACGGTGATTCCTTGTTTAAAATTCACGGAGGGGAAACTTTACTATGGATCAGAGCGGATATGGATCCCAACCGAATGTCAACCAGTAGGTTTCGGTGAGAAAATTGTGGATAAAAAGTCGCTTCTTACCGGATATCAGCTGAGCTTGTGCCGCCCATACAGCTGCCGTCGACTTCCATGAGACACTGCGCGTCAACACCCGGCCATGGACGTACACTTCCGACTATCAGATACTATTAAACTCACTAAAACACTAGCAACACAATAGAAAGATAAGGGATTTCCCGGAATTATCCTAGTAAATGTCTCTAAAAACATCTGAATCCGTCTCAATACAATCGCGTTATGTTTTTAAAACATTTTTTTTTTTTTTCTTTTTCTAGTCCGTTGCTATCAATATCCTCAAACACAAATCTTTTAACCTCACTCAAAATAATGGGGAATTGTCGTTTTCTCGGTCCGAATAGCTGTTTTTGTTGGGGGCTCCCATTAAAATCAATGTGATAATGTGAGAAGCCATCAACATGTGACGTCATTGTCTGCGACTTCCGGTAGAGGCAGGGCTTTTCTCCAGTTGCGAACTTTATCGTGGATGTTCTCTACTAAATCCTTTCAGCAAAAATATGGCAGTATGGCGAAATGATCAAGTATGACACATAGAATGGACCTGCTATCCCCGTTTAAATAAGAAAATCTCATTTCAGTAGGCCTTTAAGTACACTGGATATTTCCTTTATAGTGATTAGACTGAAGGCCAAGACTTCTGTTCTTTATTTGTATTTGATCATATTTATATCATCCCATCAGGGAAATAGGTAGTTGTATTTATTTTTTTTGTTACTCAATAAAAGATGTGACGGCACTTACTAAAGTGTTGTTGCTAACTACAATGCAGAACTTGATTGGCATAGTTCTTTTGGCCTCAATTGTGTATATTGTGTTGGATAGATTGTTTTTTAATTTATTTAAGGAAATTATGACCTCGAACTGGACATGCGGTAGAAAATGGGTGGATGGATGGATATTCAGAATGTATAAATTGCTAATTTATCAATGAAGTACTTGAGAAATTATAAGATCAATACATTCCAAAATTGTTTAGCTCTAGGCCAGGGGTCGGCAACCCGCAGCTCTGGAGCCGCATGCTTTGGCAACCTTGATGCAGCTCAGCTGGACAATATTTTTGTTTTGGTACTTGTCTAAAAATAAATATATTCGACATGTGATTCTGTTGTTTTTTTACTTTATCTTCGCCTTGCAGCATCTTTGGGGATATATGTTGGGGTTTCTAACTTTGAAAATACTGTAAGCATTTCACTAAGACAAGGTGGTTTTTTTTATATTTGAGGATGAATCTGCCCATGGGTGTTCTCATTCATCCAGTCTATTTTTATTCTCAGGGCCTTCCACTGATCAGTTGACGGTTCAATTTGTCTTTCAAGGCATTTGGCCACTCATCCGCGTAGTTTCCATCAATTCATGCCTTTAGACTTAGATTGGACAGATCTAGTCTGAGCACTGGGTGCCAAGGTTGTAACTATTCATCCTCCAATATGAAGAAGGAATGTTTTTGGTCTTTTCTGGTGTGAACACATACAGTACAGGCCAAACATTTGGACACACGTTCTCATTCAATGAGTTTTCTTTATTTTCATGACTATTTACTTTGTAGATTGTCAGTGAAGGCATCAAAACTATGAATGAACACATGTGGAGTTATGTACTTAACAAAAAAAGGTGAAATAGCGGAAAACATGTTTTTTATTCTAGTGTATTCAAAATTGCCAACCCTTGCTCTGATTACTTTTTCCACACACTCTTGGCATTCTCTCGATGAGCTTCAAGAAGTAGTCACCTGAAATGGTTTTCACTTTACAGGTGTGCCAACAGTGTGCAAAGCAGTAAGAGCAAAGTGGCTATTTTGAAGAAACTACAATATAAAACATGTTTTCGGTCATTTCACCTTGTTTTGTTTAGTACATAACTCCACGTGTTCATTCATAGTTTTGATGCCTTCAGTGACAATATACAATGTAAATTAGTCATGAAAATAAAGAAAACGCACTGAATGAGGAAAAGGTATGTACAAAAATTTGGCCTGTACTGTATATATATGTTAACCATAAAATACAATTCTTCAAACACCGTATTAAATCATATTGACTCGTTCATACACTAAATCGAATCCGACCAAATCATTGTCCCGTTCCTTTCTGTTGTACTCCGCGCCGTAGTCAATAAGCTTTCTTTTTCTCTATTTTCTTGTTGAGCGCCATTCATCCTACGCTGTTGCCATTTCTAATACAAAGTAGCGTACAGGTCTAACTTATATATGTCAGTAGACTCGCTGCGTAAGCGCTAAAAACTACCGGTGCAACAAAGATGACAGGGAGAAGACCCTGTTGAAGGTGAGCTACGTAAATAAGACCGCCCACCAAACCTGCGCATCCTGAAGCGACTGTCAGAAAGCGCCTTAAAGATGGTCTGTAAAACATAATCCATGCAACATTTTGACCAAAGAACCACCATTAAATGTTATATAGACCACAATTAAATGTTTTAAGTGTCATAAAAAAATCATAATATAACTCATTTAAATGCACCTTATAATCCGGTGCTCCTTTTGTATGAAAATAGACCTAAATAGACCCACTCATCTGCAGTGTGCGATACAATAAGGTGCACCCAGTGCTCCAAAAAATATGTTAAGTGCAAATGTAAGCAGAATTCCAAAAAAAGTGCAGTTCCTCTTTAACCCTTAAGTCACCTTTGACCAAAAAACTGACATTTTTTGCATCCACTGTCAGTAACTACAGTTTGTCGCTACATCTGTAAGTGCGAGTTTAAACTCTACTATGCAAAGCCAAAGCCAGTTACGTTGCCGGCTTCGCTGGGCCCGAGTTGATTTCAGATGGACTGATGCAAAGTGGAAAAGTGTTATGTCCTAGACAGACCCAATTAGGAACCCGTACAGTATGCATCCCCGTTTATCGTATCGGTTCAAATTTCATTTCTCGTGCTTCCGTACATTGAGCTGTGACAAACGAGGGACGACTGTAGGTGGATCCATCCTTTGTGAAGAGCCGACATTTTTTCAATCGTATTCAATAATCATATCTAACCTAGTGTTTTCTAAAGTAAATCTATACAGCAAATATGAGCATCTACATCAACAATATGATTTGCTTGAGTGGCTGGACTCAACACTGAAAAAAAAAGTTTTGGAATTGTATTTATTTTTAAAACGCTTACTGTGTGTATTTGAAATATTTATGGATGTTTTGGGATATTTTTTTAGAGCACTGCAGAAGAGCGCGACTGACATTGATTGACTCAATTGTTACCTTACTTTTATTTATGAGTTAGAACGTATTAAAAAATAAAAACATGTGAGCAGAATTCTGAAAAAAGTGCAGTTCCTCTTTAACTCTTAAGTCACCTTTGACCCAAAAAATGACATTTTTTGCATCCACTGTCAGTAACTACAGTTCGTCACTAAATCTGTAAGTGTGTGTTTAAACTCTACTATGCAAAGCCAAGGCCATTTATCAACAACACCCAGAAACGTTGCCGGCTTCGCTGGGCCCGTGTTCATCTCAGATGGACTGATGCAAAGTGGAAAAATATATTTTCCTAGACCGACCCAATTAGGAAACGGTGATGAATGTTTTGGGGTATTTTTTTTAGAACACTGCAGAAGAAGGCGACTGACATTGACTCCATTGTTACCTGACTTTTATTTACAAGTTAGAACGTATTAAAAAAGGAAAACACATGTGTGCTTATCACACATAAGGATTGTGAATGATGAGCGGAATTCCGAAAAAAGGGCATTTCCTCTTAACCCTTTGACCAAAAAACTGACATTTTTTTGCATCCACTGTCAGTAACTACAGTTCGTTGCTACATCTGTAAGTGCAAGTTTAAACTCTACTACGCAAAGCCAAAGCCATTTATCAACAACACCCAGAAACTTTGCCGGCTTCACTGGGCCTGAGTTAATCTAAGATGGACTGATAAAAGTATTCTGTCGTAGACTGACCCAATTAGGAACCGGTGCAGTATGCAGCCCCATTTATTGGTATCGGTTCACATTTCCATTACCTTGCTTCCCTAGACCAGTGGTTCTCAATCTTTTTTCAGTGATGTACCCCCTGTGAAAATATTTTTAATTCAAGTACCCCTTAATCAGAGCAAAGCATTTATGGTTGAAAAAAGGAGATAAAAATGTAAAATACAGCACTAAGTCATCAGTTTCTGATTTACTAAATTGTATAACAGTGCAAAATATTGCTCATTTGTAGTGGTCTTTCTTGAACTATTTGGAAAAAAGATATAAAACTAACTAAAAACTTATTGAAAAAGTGAAAAGTGATTCAATTATAAATAAAGATTTCTACACCGAAAGTGCCCTCTTTAAGGATTGTAATAGAGATCTATCTGGATTCATGAACTTAATTCTAAACATTTCTCCACCAAAAAAATAAATCTTTAACATCAATATTTTTGGAACATGTCCACAAAAAGTATGTTGTTGAAGTATTATTCAATAAACATATGTATAAAGGATTTATGAATCGCTGCTGTTGTTTTTAGAATGTTTTTAATAAATCTCACTTGTCCCTTGGCATACCTTCCAGTACCTCCAGGGGTCCGCGCACCCCCAAAAGAAGACTACTGCTTCACTACATGTCATCCCGCACGCTTTTATATCACACAACCAATGTGCCGGCTCTGTAACGTGTTGTGTGAGACGTGCAGAATAACATCAGTGGCTGCTAGACGTATTTGTTCAACAGCCATACACGTCACACGGGATTTGGCCGTCAAAAAAACTTTTAACACTGTTACAAATATGCGCCACACTGTAAACCCACACCAAACAAGAATGACAAACTCTTTTTGGGAGAATTTCCGCACCCTAACACAACTTAAACGGAAGAGAACAAATACCCAGAACACCTTGCAGGGCCGCAATATACAACACCTCAACCGACGCAAGAAGGGAGGGTGTGGGTGTGGGGGATTGGTAGTAACAGGGGTGTGTATATTATACTGTACCTTGGAAGAGTTAGGTCTGCATGGGATTCTGGGTAATTGTTCTGGTGTGTTTATGTTGTGTTACGATGCTGATGTTCTCCCAAAATGTGATTGTCATTCTTGTTTGGTGTGGGCTCACATTCTGGCACATATTTGTAACAGTGTTAAAATATTTTTTACTGCCACCCTTAGTGTGACGTGTGTAGCTGTTGATAAATACATCTTGCAAATATACACGTCCGTCTCACATGGCCAGATGCAACATGCAACTCGGCTTGCACGCTGTCAATTCAGGATGTAGGGGGCGCTAAAGGCAATGCCATTATGGCACTCCCTGGATAATGTTGATCTGGTAAAAATTGACAGGGGCTTTGAGAGTATTGGTGCCCTGAAATTCAGGGGTCTCCCGGGAAAATTGGGGACGTTGGCAAGTATGACGCTGTCAAGCGCCCTTCATATTAAACTCACCAACATTAAATTGTCATATCAAAGCGCAGGCTGCATAATAACGTCTCGCGGGACGCATGTTTGACACCCCTGCTGTTGGTGGATCCATCCTTTGTGAAGAGCTGACATTTTTGAATCACGCTTCACAAATCTACCCTCAGAACGCCACTGATGCATGTCCCTGTATGTGTCGGACAAAGTCCCGTCCTGTTTACGTCATCAGGTCTTTGAGAGGGAACAAGACCGTCGAGTTTCAACACAAACAGCACACCGTAAGACAATGCCCTCAACATGAGATAGCAATAGTTTGTAGGAAAGTATGCAGGAGTGACAGGGTTGCATTCCATTCATACAAGCGTGGGCATACGGCCAAGTAAAAACACGGCACAAGACAGGAAAAGAGTTTGAATGAACCCTTGTAAAAACAAAAACAAACAAAAAAAACATACCTCTCATTGGGTTCTGGATCCACTGGATCCGAGCATTGCAAATCTCTCAAGCTCTAGAACAGGGGTGTCAAACTCATTTTAGATGGGGAGCCTCATGGAGAAAAATCTACTCCCAAGTGGGCCGGACTGGTAAAATCACGGCACGATAACTTAAAAATAAAGACCACTTCAGATTGTTTTCTTCGTTTGGAAATAGAACAAGCACATTCTGAAAATGTACAAATCATAATTTTGTCACAGTTATTTACACATACATGTTGCGGTTAATTCTACGCAATCTTTTTTTGTCTTTATTTACACTTTCTGAATAATTTATATGATAATATTGTATTTATTTTGCAATTGCCGTTTTGGCGTCACATGCTCTGTTATCTGTTTAAATCAGGGGTGTCAAACTCATTTTAGATGGGGGGCCACATGGAGAAAAATCTACTCCCAAGTGGGCCTGACTGGTAAAATCATGGCACAATAACTTAAAAATAAAGACCACTTCAGATTGTTTTCTTTATTTAAAAATAGAATAAGCACATTCTGAAAATGTAGAAATCATAATGTTGTTGGATTTTTTTTACACTTACATGTTTGTGTTGTATTTTTATTTGTGTTATTTATACTTTCTGAATAAATTATGTGATAATGTTCATCAGTCAACTCATTGGTGTTAATTTTCAATCCATCAAAATAAAAAAATAATAATATCAAAATCTAATTACAGCAGGCCCTGCGATGAGGTGGCGACTTGTCCAGAGTGTACACCGGCTTCCACCCGATTGTAGCTGAGATAGGCACTGTCACGCCAAATTTCTTCCCCCTACAAACCCCCCCCCCCCCATTTACTTCCGGGGTCATGATTAATACAGACGTTTTGTTAACGCTATATTATAAAAATATAACGCGATATTATAAAAAATACAGATGTTTTGTTAACGCCATATTATAAAAAACAAAAATAAATTTAAAAAACTATTTACAAACACAAGCTATGGGATGACGTAAGAGGAAAGTTGAAGAAACGTGACCCCGGAAGTAAATGCGTCATCCCATAGC
This sequence comes from Nerophis ophidion, assembly GCF_033978795.1. NCBI lineage: Eukaryota > Metazoa > Chordata > Actinopteri > Syngnathiformes > Syngnathidae > Nerophis > Nerophis ophidion. The sequence goes on along the minus strand of NC_084631.1, from coordinate 17,110,791 downwards.
TTGTGTTTGTATATTGTTTTTTTTATTTTATTTTTTATAATATAGCGTTAACAAAACGTCTGTATTTTTATAATATAGCGTTAACAAAACGCCTGTATTAATCATGACCCCGGAAGTAAATGGGGGGGAAGGTTTTTGTAGGGGGGAGGAAATTTGGCGTGACAGCACCAGCGCCCCCCCCCCCCCCCCCGCGACCCCAAAGGGAATAAGCGGTAGAAAATGGATGGATAGATAATTACAGCAAGTTATTTATGTACTTTGCTCATTTTCCACGGCTAGTGCACTGACATAATTTGTTTTTATTTTTTTATATATGTTGCATCATCTACAAAGATACAAAAAATTGCTATTGCGACATCCAGTGGACACATTTAGAACAGCAGTTTCTTCCATTAAAAAATGTTGACCAATTGTTATACTCATCCCGCAGGCCGGATATAACTGTTTGCGGGCCTGATCCGGCCCGCGGGCCGTACGTTTGACACCCGGCTCTAGAAGATTCCAGTGTTCTCTGAGATTACAGGGTTTATTCACAATTACATGGAATGTGTGGTCTACCACCTGCTGCAGGATGAGCCTTCTGAACTGAACTGGTCTATGCAAATGCACGCACACACACGCACACACACACACAATTACATCACAACACGACAATGCCTGCTGACTTTCAAAACAATGGAGAAAAAAAATACCTCCGAGTCACGTGACAAGAAGACAACCGGATGCGCAGAGAGGAGAAAGGTGTGCAACCATCACCCAAATGAGCTGACAAGCGTTCACACTTTATACGCATATATTTTCGACTTTAAACTATTCCGTATTTACGGTAACGCGGTGAAAACCAAACACGCTTACCTTTGACGGCCATGGCGTCACTCCTCAGATGCGGGCATCACTCGCTTAAGTAGCTGTGAGGGGAAAAATGTGAGCGAGTCAGCCTCTCTCATTGCACCTTGCTCGGCTGTGTTATCATCGTCTCCTCGCTGCGGTGTCAAGACAGGCTGCAAACAGCATGCTGACGCGCCGCGGTGCGTCGTGGGAAATGTAGTCTAGTTGCTCAGACCACGTGGACACAGAAACGTGATGAACCGGTGTTGTGATTTTACGCATCGGCGCCGATCTATTGAAGTAGAATTTCAACTTATGAATGAATGAATGAATGGTTTATTTTGAGCCATGCAAACAAAACAAGAGAATGAAATAAAATACAAAAGAAATATATAGATACATTATATTTACACCTACATTGAAAACATTACATGTGACTAATCTTTTGTAGATGTCAAGATTGGCTCAAAAGGGAGTGGGAAGAAGTAAACTTATTAGGTCCCACCCCTATACATATACAATATATATATACAATATATAATACAATAATATACATAATATAATTCAATCCAGTGGCTGCTGCTATATATTGTCTATATAAAATACATTTAAATTCACACACACTTATATATTTACATATGTACACACACATATATACAATTTATATATATATATATATATATATATATATATATATATATATATATATATATACATATACACACAATCACATACATACACACATGCATATTCCCAAAATACACACATATCCATCACACACACACACACACACACCTATATAAATACTATATATATAATAGTATATATAATATACACTTTTGTCTAAACATTATTAACAGTTTATGGTGCCTATGGGAACAAGCTTTCATTTTGACTGTGATATTAGTGGTTAATAGTGGATCTGTGGCTGTGGAGCTATTGCCCCTGATCAACAGGACCTGAGGACCACTCTTGCTATGTGTCCTATGCTGTGCATTAAAAGAGACGAGGGGAGCCCCCTGCCAGAGGAGTTATACACAAACATAAGATCCCCCACTCGCCTGCCCTGTACTCCAGATAGTGTACTTATGTGTCCTATGCTGTGCATTAAAAGAGACTTATATACTTATATACATCGATACGATATTAATACTGTATATTAATAAATAAACAAATACAAATGTGATATGCAAATAACAAATAATTTGCATAAATAAAAGCGCATACTTGCCAACCTTGAGAACTCCGAAATTGGGAGATTAGGGGGAGTGAGGTGGGCAGGGACAGGGTTGGCTGGGGCGGGGCTGGGGCTAAGGGGGGAGGAGTATATTTATAGCTAGAATTCATGTAAATTCAAGTATTTCTTATATATATATATATATATATATATATATATATATATATATACATATATATATATAATAATGGATTAGATTTATATCGCACTTTTCTATTGTTAGATACTCAAAGTGCTCACAGAGAAGTGGGAAACCATGATTCATTCATTCCTGGTGGTGGTAAGCTACATCAGTAGCCACAGCTGCCCTAGGGTAGACTGACGGAAGCGTGGCTGCCAGTTTGCGCCTACGGCCCCTCCGACTACCACCTATCATTCATTCATCATTCATTCACCAGTGTGAGTGGCACCAGGGGCAATGTATATGTATGTATGCAATGTATGTATATATATATATATAAGAAATATATACACACACATATATATATATACATACATACACACACACATACATATATACGTATACATATATGTGTATATATATATACATGTATATGTATGTATATATATATATATGAAATATACACACACACACATATATATATACACATATATATATATATACACACACACATACTTGAATTTCAGTGTTCATTATTTTACATATATACACACACATAACACTCCTCTACTCATTGTTGTATTTGAAGTGCAATGTTTTGCAGCCAGTAGCACAGCCTTTGAAGGAGCACAGGTATGGGCAGCATCTGTGAAATTTAATTTGCAGGAAAGGAGTGAGTTTAGGGTTGAATTATCCATCCTCGTTCTATTCTCTGTCACTATCTTTCTAACCATGCTGAAACACCCTCTCTGATGATGCATTGCTGTGTGGAACGCACAAAAGTGTGTTACGGTGAAGTTGCATCGTGGATGCGCGAGGAGTGCCACCTCTCGATGCCAAAGGACTGGAGCAGGCAGGAATGAAGGTAGGAGCAGATTTTAATATAAATAACCAAAGTAACACTTGACAAAAGAGCAAAACAAAGGTGTGCCTTAGCACGGGTAGCTAAATGCTACTATTAGCAAGAGGCAGAGTTCAGAGTTCGAAGTAGCGCGAGCCGAGCGCGCGGAGGCTCAGCTAAACTTAGCGTGGAACAAACAAAAGGGAAACAAGAATACACAACATAACAGTTGCCTTAAGCAAGCAAAACGTCCAGGAGGAACTGAGGTAGCAGGCGGTGTTAAATACAACACAATAATTAACGACCGGTGTGCGCCAGGAGCCAGTGCAGGTGAAACAAATAAGTTGCCATGGTGATGAGTATACACTAGGAAGTGTTCAACTTAGGGAAACGGCAGAGTCCAAAACGTGATTAAACGATCCATAAAGTGGATCGTAATATTACCCCTCCCTTAAGGGGAAGATCCCAGATGCCCCAAAAAAGACAAAATACAGAAAACCCCCGCCCACAAGGAGACAGTCCAAAAATGAAGGGAGGGCGGAGGGAGGACCTGGCGGAGGGTCGGCAAGTCCCGTGTCCCCGAATCCACCGGGGACAGGACAAGTGGCGGCGGGTGGAACGCCGCTGCAACCAAAGTCTGGGCGGGCAGACCCGCAGAGGCCACCTTAGTGGCTGACGAACACCCGGGCGCGTCCTACGAGGAGGACGCCCGGGGTACGGCCACGCCCGTGGCCCACGTGGAGGAGGACTAGGCTGGGCAGCAGCAAACAAAGGTGCGGGGGCTGCAGCCGAAGCAGGCACCGATGCAGGTGCAGAGGCCGGCAGAGGATCAGGTGCAGAGGCCGGCAGTGGATCAGGTGCAGAGGCCGGCAGCGGATCAGGTGCAGAAGCCGGCAGAGGATCAGGAGCTGGTCTCCGCCGCGGAGCAGGTGTCAGCTTCAGCCACGGAGCAGGTGTCGGCTTCAGCCGCGGAGCAGGCACAGGGGCCTGCTGAGGAGAACTAGGGGACTGGCTGCGAGCAGGACTAGGACTATGATGAGGGATAAGACGAACACTAGGACTCGGGCAAGGACTTGAGGGAGGATCAGGACTTACATTCACACTAGTGCTTTAAGAATGGCTTGGGCAAGGACCAGGACTTACAGTCATACCAGGGCTTGGGCAAGAACTAGGACAAACGGTCAAACTAGGGCTTGGGCAAGGACTGGGACTAACAATCATACTGGTGCCCGGGCAAGGACTTGGAGAAAGACTAGGACTTACAGTAACACGGGGGCTCGGACAAGAACTTGGGTAAGGACTAGGGTCCGGACTACGACCACGGGGGAAATCAGAACTAATATTACGATGGCAAGAAACAAGACTTGGGACAGGACTCGGACTAGGACTCGAAACAGGACTCGGACTACGGATCAGTCTATGAGTGGAACTAGGACTACGATGACTATGAGACGGACTAGGACTACAACTAGAATCAGAACGGAAACTTGGACCAGGACTTGGACTACGACTCAGTCTACAAGTCAGTCTACGAGTAGGACTAGAGCATGGGCTATGAAGAAGGCTGGGACTCAAACTCTGAGAGAGACTGGGATTAAAACAAGAACTAGGGCACGGACGGAACACAGGTGGAGGAGGTCTAGGTGGCCGTAGTGGCTTATCGGGTCGCAATACAGGTGGTGGAGATCTAGTGGGATGTGCAGGCTTAACCGAGGGAAACACCGGTGGTGGAGGTCTAGGTGGTTTAACGGGTCGCAAGACTAGTGGTGGAGGTCTAGAGGGAAGTGCAGGCTTAACCGGGGAAAACACAGGTGGAGGAGGTCTACGAGGAAGTGCGCGCTTAACCGGTGGGAACTCCGGTGGAGGAGGTCTAATGGGCCAGAGTTTCAAGTGCTGGAATAGAGGTGGAAGAGGTTTAACCGGTTGTCGAGGTGGCTTAGTGAAGTGCTAATGGGGCTAACAGAGCTAAGAGAACAGTGATTGGGAACGGGAGAAGTGAACAGACTACCAATCCTTAGTGAGGAGTCCTGGGTTGGGGAGTACCTGGCCGGATATGAGGATTGGTGGGGTCGGAGCTCCGGAATGTCCTCAGCGGGGTGACGCGATGCTGGACCTTTTCTGTTACGGTGAGGTTGCATCTTGGATGCGCGAGGAGTGCCACCTCTCGATGCCAAAGGACTGGAGCAGGCAGGAATGAAGGTAGGAGCAGATTTTAATATAAATAACCAAAATAACACTTGACAAAAGAGCAAAACAAAGGTCTGCCTTAGCACGGGAAGATAAATGCTACTATTAGCAAGAGGCAGAGTTCAGAGTTCAAAGTAGCGCGAGCCGAGAGCGCGGAGGCTAAGCTAAACTTAGCGTCGAACAAACAAAAGGGAAACAAGAATACACAACGTAACAGTTGCCTTAAGCAAGCAAAACGTCCAGGAGGAACTGAGGTAGCAGGCGGTCTTAAATACAACACAATAATTAACGACCGGTGTGCGCCAGGAGCCAGTGCAGGTGAAACAATTAAGTTGCCATGGTGACGAGTATAAACTAGGAAGTGTTCAACTCAGGGAAACGGCAGATTCCAAAACGTGATCAAACATACAGAAAAGTAAACAATAAACGATCCATAAAGTGGATCGTAACAAAGTGCCTTCATCACATGCACCAGAGTCTGGATTCTTCCATCTCTCCCTAAAAGGGTACTTCTTCTTCTTACTCGTCGTCGCCCTGACTGTCTCTTCTTCGTTCTTCTGCTTTGTCTCTGTTATGTTTTTGGACATTACTACTTGCTGTAGTTTTGAAGCAATGCATGATGGGAATCCGGATGTTGTGTGTCAGTGTATTAACGTGCTGGCTGGAATAAACACACGCTGAGAAATAGCTCCCTGCCTGCCTACTTTATGGGTCATAGATAAACCTATGGATGAGGGAGACATATATAATGGTCTCCTTCTTGTTGTGTGTGCAGTTGCGTACTGAACTCCAAAAGCCGTAGATGTTATAACGTGACGGGCCGGCACGCTGTTTTCATAAAGAGGATAAGCGGACGTGACGACAGGCTTTCCTCACTCAGGTCCGGCTGGAAATTGGGAGAAATTCGGTAGAATGGTTGTCCCAGAAGATTTTCGAGAGAGGCACTGAAATTTGGGAGTCTCCCTGAAATTTCGGGAGGGTTGGCAAGTATGAAAGCAAATTTGTAAATATATTTTTGAGATTTGAAAATATATACAAATACATTTTATAAATATAAAAATGTGACATTCAAACAAATCAAGAATTTGTATAAATAAACATGTTTTTGTAAATAGATTTTTGAGATTTGACTATAAATATGCTTGATATTGTATTGAATTTGCATATGTGGATGGCTTTTTTCACTTTTGTGTCGACGAGACAGTCCTACCACAAACCAGATGCACAAATAAATGTGGAGTTACACACTCACCTGAACAACCAGCAGAGGGCACTGCAGCCAGAGCTACCGCTATACAGTTTTTTTCCATTTAAAATTTTTATATCCAGATTTTTTTTCTAACATTTTTATTTGTATCCGATTTTAATTTATACTGCATGTCATTGTTGACATGCAGTACAATTTAAAATCTTACTTTACCTGACTGTGGTAAAAAATAAATATTTTCAGTTTGCAGCATCATTGTTGAGCAGTTTACAGGATATGTTTACTTTCCCTTTAGGTCCTTAGCTATTGGCCCACTTCAAAGTAAACAATGACAATTGCAATGGATTTGCCAATATATTTTGAAATGTTACAGTATTCATTCATTACATATGCTAAACAGGTTGTACATAATGCCCCAAACATGTGATTTCTTATAGTAAAATAGGGTTTTTTACAAATGTGTTGTGTATTTATCACTGTTCTGGGTAACTCACTCCAATAGTGTCTTATCATTTGAAGTCTGTGTGAGTGAGATGACAATAAAACTGCATTTTTACAAATTCTTGCTTTATTTTGATGAATGGGCATATGTTTTGACCAAAGAGTGTCATTTTGCAAATAATCTAGGAACTTAAAAAATTGATTGTTGTGTTTGGAAAAGTATATAAATCCTTTAGAAAAAAGACACACATTTAGTAAAATAGTGTGTAAGCAAATGGGAAAAAACAGTAAATACCTCTCTTTATACCTGCGAAGGGGGGGCGTGGTCTGCGGGCCAACTGCGGAGCCTGGTGTTTAAGGACCGGCCTCGAAGCCAGCGGCAGGGGAGTAGATTGCCCAGCTGAGACTGGTTCAGTTTATCAAAGCACCAAACATAATATCGGAACATGCGTTCTACTGAGTTGGCAAACTATGATGCGTTCAGTTTATCAAAGCACCAAACAAACAATCGAAACATGTGTTCTACTGATTTGGCAAACTATGATGCGTTCAGTTTATCAAAGCACCAAAAAAACAATCGGAAAATTCCCGTCGTATCAATTCCTAGATATGGTCGTAATTATATTAAGTGCACTGGGCATAATAAACACAACATTATTAATATTGCTACTACAGATAATTTGATTAAAAATTCCCTAAAACAGCCCACTACCTATAATATAGGTTTTTTAAACATAAGATCATTGTCTCCCAAAACGTTGTTAGTTAATGAGGTCATCAGAGACAACAATCTTAATGTCATCGGTCTCAGCGAAACCTGGCTTAAACCGGACAACTTTTTTTGCGCTAAATGAGGCATCTGAGTTGGAGCGAGAGAGAGACCATTAATGGATTTACGTGGACCCAGACTTAAACAAGTTGAAAAACTTATTTGGGTGTTACCATTTAGTGGTCAATTGTACGGAATATGTACTGTACTGTGCAATCTACTAATAAAAGTTTCAATCAATCAATCAGGAGAGACTGGGACTAAAAAGTCGAGTGAGATTGCTGAAGCGTGGACGCAATAAAACATCGTTGAATCCTGAATACTAGGCTCTCGTGAAAGTGTGTTGTGATCAGAAGAACCCACGAGAGGACTACCTCGACAATACCATAATTTATGATGGGAAAATACTATACAGAAACACACTTGCGCACCACTGGGGATTGAATCACATTGTACAAAACACACTATTTTCCGACGCATCTAAAAATGTATGAACCCAGCAACCAGTAAGTAAAACATATCACTATGCGGTGCTATCAAAATTAAAATAGTCCTAAAAATATACTAAATATGACAAAATAAAATAAAATATTTCAACTCACAATTTGCAGCACCCATCTGAATTCGGAAGCAAGGTGTAATGCTCATAGTCGGTTGATTCAGTTGGAAGTGGCGGACAAGCACTTTCACTGGCTGGGAAAGGTTTGCTAGTTTGGATTTAGCTTCTCTTGAAATGTCCATCTTGAAAATGGCCCTGCGAGTATATCTGCAATTGAATCCGGGCATTGTGAGTTAAAAAAGCGAGTAGATGTCAGATTCATTCATTCAGCGTTTGCAAAACTGATTGGATAAAAGCAAATATAAAAACAGCAACACCGGAGCCGAAAATGACATGAAGAGAATATGTGATGAATACTTTTCGATAGTTAGGGAAAGTTAATTAAAAGTGAAATGAAATGTTTTCAATTTATGATTATGATTTATGTAAGGCCAGCAGAGAAGGCCCTGACGGCCGACCGCTGGTTTTCACCACAAATACTGAATGGATCTAAGCGTCTCCCTTCGAAATGCAATAAACATAGTTATGGGTGTAATTACACTTCCAAACCACGAGTTATACGAGAGACATATTATTTATACATATAAAATGTTTTTGCATAGTTGTTCATTCAAAATGAAATTATTTAAAATGAATTATTTAAAGTGATGAAAATTTTCCCAAAAATTACAACTTACGGTACTTTAATTAGGGTTGTATGGTATACCGGTATTGATATAGTACTGCGATATTGAATCATATTCGGTACTATACCACTTCTAAAAAGTACCGGTATTCCCCCCAGCCTGTCGTCGTCACGTTGTGCCGTTGTTAGTTTTACAAGCATGTTCGGCAGCGCACAATCACGGAGTACTTACAAGCAGACACGGTGTGTAGACAGAAAAGAGAGAATGGACACATTTTTGCTTAAAAACTAACCATAAAGGTGAAGTTATAACACTGAAACACCCTCAGGAAGAGGTGCTTTAAGACATGGCAAGCTAACTAGCGGCTATAGTGTTTCAGCTACTTCTAAATCACTAATCCTCGCCTCCATGGCAACAAATAAAGTACGTTTCTTACAAGTATCATCCCTGCAGGACGAGGAATAGCTAAACATGTTTCACTCACCGCTAATGACGCCATTCATGAATGTAAACAAACGCCTTTGGTGGATCTACACCTAACATCCACTGCAATGATACCAAGTACAGGAGCGTATCTAGTCGATACTACTATGATTACATCGATATTTTTTTAGCATCACATAATCTTCATTCATATTTGTTTTTTTTATATATTATGTTGATTGAATTTAGGTTGATTGGCAACACTAATTTGGCCCTAGTGTGTGAATGTGAGTGTGAATGTTTTCTGTCTATCTGTGTGGGCCATGTGATGAGATGGCGACTTGTCCAGGGTGTACACGGCCTTCCGCCCAATTGTAGCTGAGGTAGACACCCACGACCCCAAATGGGAATAAGCGGTAGAAAATGGATGGATATTTATAAACTCAGGAAATATGTCCCTGGACACATTAGAACTTTGAATATGACCAATGTTTGATCCTGTAACTACTTGGTATCTGATCGATACCTAAATTTGTGGTATCATCCAAAACTAATGTAAAGCATCCAAACAACAGAAAAAAAGGTGATTATTACATTTTAACAGAAGTGTAGATAAAACATGTTAAAAGAGAAAGTAAGTAGATATTAATGGTAAATTAACAAGTACATTAATTATTAATTTTCTACCACTTGTCCTTAATGTTGAAAAAATAATAGAATGGAAAATGACACAATATGTTACTGCATATGTCAGCAGCTAAATTAGGAGCCTTTGTTTGCTTACTTACTACTAAAAGACTGTTACGACTTGGAATAATGAGAGGACCCAGATGCAGAGAGGAAGTTCCCAAAATAAAGCTTTTATTTTGAAATGACTTTTTACTTCCAGAGCAAAAAGTATTTCCCAAAAATAAACAAATTACGCGGAAAATAATCCAGAGAAAAAGGTAAATCAAAACCACTCCAAAAAATAGGAGGAAGTATCTAACATGAGAAAAAACTAACAAAAAGTTGTATATAATGTAAAAATAACTAAAAGCGCTCCAATAGGAGGAAAAAACAAAAAGGACCTGTATTTATACACTAAATATGAATAAACAAAAATCACTCAATCAATGAGGCAAACAACGGAATTTAGTAAAACACAAAAACTCACCAATTAGCTTCTCCTCTCTGAGCTGCTACCTTACCGTGGTAGAGGAGTTTGCGTGTCCCAATGATCCTAGGAGCTATGTTGTCTGGGGGCTTTCATGCCCCCTGGTAGGGTCTCCCAAGACAAACAGGTCCTAGGTGAGTGATCAGACAAAGAGCAGCTCAAAGACTTCTATGGAATTACAACAAAATGAACCCAGATTTCCCTCGCCCGGATGTGGGTCACCGGGGCCCCGCTCTGGAGCCAGGCCCGGAGTTGGGGCACGATGGCGAGCGCCTGGTGGTCGGGCCTGTCCCCATGGGGCCCGGCCGGGCACAGCCCGAAGAGGCAACGTGGGTCATCCCTCCAATGGGCTCACCACTCATAGGAGGGGCCATAGAGGTCGGGTGCATTGTGAGCTGGGCGGCAGCCGAAGGCAGGGCACTTGGCGGTCCGATCCTCGGCTACAGAAGCTAGCTCTTGGGACGTGGAACGTCACCTCACTGGGGGTGAAGGAGCCTGAGCTAGTGCGCGAGGTAGAGAAGTTCCGGCTGGATATAGTCGGACTCACCTCGACGCACAGCAAGGGCTCTGGAACCAGTTCTCTCGAGAGGGACTGGACCCTCTTCCACTCTGGGCGACGGGCTGGGGTGGCAATTCTCGTTGCCCCCCGGCTCAAAGCCTGCACGTTTGAGTTCAACCCAGTGGACGAGAGGGTAGCTTCCCTTCGCCTTTGGGTGGGGGGACGGGTCCTGACTGTTGTTTGTGCTTACGCACCAAACAGCAGTTAAGAATACCCACCCTTTTTGGGTACACTCGAGGGAGTACTGGAAAGTGCTCCTCCGGGTGATTCCCTTGTCCTACTGGGAGACTTCAACGCTCATGTTGGCAACGACAGTGAAACCTGGAGAGGCGTGATTGGGAAGAATGGTTGAAGAGAGGGGCGGAGCTTTCTACCGATCACCACCTGGTGGTGAGTTGGCTGCGATGGTGGGGGAGGATGCCGGACAGACCTGGCAGGCCCAAGCGCATTGTGAGGGTCTGCTGGGAACGTCTGGCAGAGTCTCCTGTCAGAGAGAGTTTCAATTCACACCTCCGGGAGAACTTTGAACATGTCACGAGGGAGGTGCGGGACATTGAGTCCGAGTGGACCATGTTCCGAACCTCTATTGTCGAGGCGGCTGATTGGAGCTGTGGCCGCAAGGTTGTTGGTGCCTGTCGTGGCGGTAATCCCAGAACCCGTTGGTGGACACCAGCAGTGAGGGGTGCCGTCAAGCTGAAAAAGGAGTCCTATCGGGTTCTTTTGGCTCATAGGACTCCGGAGGCAGTGGACGGGTACCGACGGGCCAAGCGGTGTGCAGCTTTAGCGGTCGCGGAGGCAAAAACTCGGACATGGGAAGAGTTCGGGGAAGCCATGGAAAACGACTTCCGGACGGCTTCGAAGCGATTCTGGACCACCATACGGCGCCTCAGGAAGGGGAAGCAGTGCACTATCAACACCGTGTATGGTGCGGATGGTGTTCTGCTGACTTCGACTGCGGATGTTGTGGATCGGTGGAGGGAATACTTCGAAGACCTCCTCAATCCCACCAACACGTCTTTCTTTGAGGAAGCGGTGCCTGGGGAATCTGTAGTGGACTCTCCTATTTCTGGGGCTGAGGTCGCTGAGGTAGTTAAAAAGCTCCTCGGCGGCAAGGCCCCGGGGGTGGATGAGATCCGCCCGGAGTTCCTCAAGGCTCTGGATGCTGTGGGGCTGTCTTGGTTGACAAGACTCTGCAGCATCGCGTGGACATCGGGGGCGGTACCTCTGGATTGGCAGACCGGGGTGGTGGTCCCTCTCTTTAAGAAGGGGGACCGGAGGGTGTGTTCCAACTATTGTGGGATCACACTCCTCAGCCTTCCCGGTAAGGTTTATTCAGGTGTACTGGAGAAGGAGGCTTCGCCGGATAGTCGAACCTCGGATTCAGGAGGAACAGTGTGGTTTTCGTCCTGGTCGTGGAACTGTGGACCAGCTCTATACTCTCGGCAGGGTTCTTGAGGGTGCATGGGAGTTTGCCCAACCAGTCTACATGTGCTTTGTGGACTTGGAGAAGGCATTCGACCGTGTCCCTCGGGAAGTCCTGTGGGGAGTGCTCAGAGAGTATGGGGTATCGGAATGTCTTATTGTGGCAGTCCGCTCCCTGTATGATCAGTGTCAGAGCTTGGTCCCCATTGCCGGCAGTAAGTCGAACACATTTCCAGTGAGGGTTGGACTCCGCCAAGGCTGTCCTTTGTCACCGATTCTGTTCATAACTTTTATGGACAGAATTTCTAGGCGCAGCCAAGGCGTTGAGGGGTTCCGGTTTGGTGGCCACGGGATTAGGTTTCTGCTTTTTGCAGATGATGTAGTCCTGATGGCTTCATCTGGCCGGGATCTTCAGCTCTCACTGGATCGGTTCGCAGCCGAGTGTGAAGCGACCGGATTGAGAATAAACACCTCCAAGTCCGAGTCCATGGTTCTTGCCCGGAAAAGGGTGGAGTGCCATCTCCGGGTTGGGGAGGAGACCCTGCCCCAAGTGGAGGAGTTCAATTACCTAGGAGTCTTGTTCACGAGTGGGGGAAGAGTGGATCGTGAGATCGACAGGCGGATCGGTGCGGCGTCTTCAGTAATGCGGACGTTGTATCGATCTGTGTGGTGAAGAAGGAGCTGAGCCGGAAGGCAAAGCTCTCAATTTACCGGTCGATCTACGTTCCCATCCTCACCTATGGTCATGAGCTTTGGGTCATGACCGAAAGGATAAGCTCACGGGTACAAGCGGCCGAAATGAGTTTCCTCCGCCGGGTGGCGGGGCTCTCCCTTAGAGATAGGGTGAGAAGCTCTGCCATCCGGGAGGAGCTCAACGTAAAGCTGCTGCTCCTCCACATCGAGAGGAGCCAAATGAAGTGGTTCGGGCATCTGGTCAGGATGCCACCCGAACGCCTCCCTAGGGATGTGTTTAGGGCACGTCCAGCTGGTAGGAAGCCACGGGGAAGACCCAGGACACGTTGGGAAGACTATGTCTCCCGGCTGGCCTGGGAACGCCTCGGGATCCCCCGGGAAGAGCTAGATGAAGTGGCTGGAGATAGGGAAGTCTGGGCTTCCCTGCTTAGGCTGCTGCCCCCGCGACCCGACCTCGGATAAGCGGAAGATGATGGATGGATGGATGGACAAAAACTCACCAATTAGGTTGACGAAAGATAACAAAGGGCGCTCGAAGGAGGAAAAAAGTAAACTCCAAATTACAGCAAAAAGACTTCTCGATCCAAAAAGGAAAACCAGGAAAAAAGGGCAAGACAAGGAGATAAACATGGACATGGGCATGGACGCTAGAAAGGCACGTAAGAGGAGACGATCTGGCGCAGGACAAGAGGAGGCATGAGCTTAAATAGGATATGAGGATAATGGGAAACAGGTGGAAACAATCAAGGATCAGGGGTGACGTCAGACTGGTGACACAAGAGGAAGGGCCCGTTATCTGAAACAAGATGTGTGCTTTTCAAAATAAAACATGTAAATCACAAGACAGAAAAACCAAGACAAGACTTCCCTCACCGAGGTGTGACAAAAGACAAGTTGTTTTGTAAGTTCATTATTTTATTTAAGGACAAACTTGCAATAAGAATAACATGTTTAATATGAGGAGACCCGGCCCCAAGTGGAGGAGTTCAAGTACCTCGGAGTCTTGTTCACGAGTGAGGGAAGAGTGGATGGTGAGGTCGACGGGCGGATCGGTGCGGCGTCTTCAGTAATGCGGACGCTCTATCGATCCGTTGTGGTGAAGAAGGAGCTGAGCCGGAAGGCAAAGCTCTCAATTTACCGGTTGATCTATGTTCCCATCCTCACCTATGGTCATGAGCTACGGGTTATGACCGACAGGACAGCAAAAATTAGTTTCTTCCGCCGGGGTGGCGGGGCTCTCCCTTAGAGATAGGGTGAGAAGCTCTGCCATCCGGGGGGAGCACAAAGTAAAGCCGCTGCTCCTCCACATGGAGAGGAGCCATATGAGGTGGTTCGGGCATCTGGTCAGGATGCCACCCGAACGCCCTCCTCGGGAAGTGTTTAAGGCACGTCCGACCGGTAGGAAGCCACGGGTAAGACTCAGGACACGTTGGGTGGACTTTGTCTCGCGGCTTGCCTGGGAACGCCTTTGGATCCCCCGGGAGGAGCTGGACGAAGAGGGGAAAGTCTGGGCTTCCCTGCTTAGGCTGCTGCCCCCGCGACCTGACCTCGGATAAGCGTAAGAAGATGGATGCATGTTTAAAGTACCATAAGATTTTTTTTTAAAAATAAAGCCAAACATGCCATTGTTTGTGCTCCCCTTTATTTAGAAAAGTATCGAAAAGTACTGAAATATATTAAATATTGGTATCAGGACAACATTACGTTTAACATAGATTTGGATCAAGCTGACTCAAGGGTTAAGTGAGCAATGTTGCAAAAATAAATCTCGAACATGTGCCGAAATGGCTATGTTTGGGACGGAATCAGATCCCCAAATAAGGAGAAAATTTAAGGAGAGTATCGCCTTTGCATCCTTATTAGCACGTAGGAGAATTTTGCTGGAGTGGAAGTCACCTTTCTGCCCCAAGGTCTCCTTATGGCTTAAAGACCTTATGATGTTTTCATTCTGTTTGGGGCTACAGGACACACGAAAAGTTCACCTTTCATAAACCAGCTTCTTTTTTTTTTTTTCCTCCCATTTCATTTATTTTATTTATATTTATTCCAGGTGTATATTTACTATCTGCCTATGTTGAGAAGAAAGTGATGTACTAATTATTTTCCATTTGTCACTGTACCTTTAACTCATAGGTGTCAAACTTTGGCCCGAGGGCCAAATTTGGCCCGCCGTGTAATTTCATTTGGCCCTTGCGGCAATATTAACATTAGAACTGGCCCACCGGTGTTATACAGCGGTGCCGCTGTAACACCGCATTCACCGATTTCCCGGGAGACTCTCGAATTCCAGTGCCCCTCCCGAAAATCTCCCGGTGCAACCATTCTCCCGAATTCCACCCGGACAACAATATTGGGGGTGTGCCTTAAAGGCACTGCCTTTAACGTCCTCTACAACCTGTCAAGTCTGTTTTTCCTCCTCACAAACAGCGTGCCGGCCCAGTCACGTAATATATGTGGCTTCTACACACATGTTAGTAAATGTAAGGCATACTTGATCAACAGCATACAGGTCACACTGAGGGTGGCCATATAAACAACTTTAACAGTGTTACAAATATACGCCACACTGTGAACCCACACCAAACAAAACTAACAAACACATTTTGGGAGAACATCCGCACCGTAACACAACATAAACACAACAGAACAAATACCCAGAACCCCTTGCAGCACTAACTCTTCTGGACCACTACAATATACAATCCCTCGCTACCAACAAACCCCGCCCGCCCACCTAAGCCCCGACATTAACTGAGCAGTAAAAAGGCCTGAATGGTTGATTTATTCATTGTTATTTTATTTTCAAATGTATTAGCCTGTGGAAAAAGTTAATGTTGATATTTACCTCAGAAGACTGCAAATACAAAAGAGGCATTCATTTTTTATTTAAATTTGATTTAATATGCCATCCATCCATCCATCCATTTTCTACCGCTTATTCCCTTTTGGGGTCGCGGGGGGCGCTGGCGCCTATCTCAGCTACAATCGGGCGGAAGGCAGGGTACACCCTGGACAAGTCGCCACCTCATCGCAGGGCCAACACAGATAGACAGACAACATTCACACACTAGGGCCAATTTAGTGTTGCCAATCAACCTATCCCCAGGTGCATGTCTTTGGAAGTGGGAGGAAGCCGGAGTACCCGGAGGGAACCCACGCATTCACGGGGAGAACATGCAAACTCCACACAGAAAGATCCCGAGCCTGGATTTGAACCCAGGACTGCAGGCCCTTCGTATTGTGAGGCAGACGCACTAACCCCTCTGCCATTGATATTTTTTAATTATTATTGTTATTATTTGAAACTCAATTTTGCATGTCACTTTAAAGTTATATAAGCCTGCTTGTTCAATATTCAATGAAAAACTTGTTTGGGTCCCTATTAAAAGGTTAATTTGTTCAACCACGGCCCGCGGCTTTGTTCAGTTTTAAATTTTGGCCCACTCTGTATTTGAGTTTGACACCCCTGCTTTTACTTATGTACGACCTGGGGTAGGGGGCGGAGGGGATTATGTGTTTTATGAGGTATATGTTGTGTTGCTGTTCTTGGAAGTGGGTGGGAAAAAAAGGGGAACATGTGATTACTGTTTTATTTTATATTGTAATACCTGTCAAATTCAATACAAACATTTATTAAAAAAAACTAAAAAAAACATCCCGACTAACTGTTGGACTGATCACTGTCAGAATCATAAAATGGGACAAAGGAAGAAAAAAACCCCAAAGAATTTTTCATAGTTTTCACACAATATCACAGAAACCGCAACAAAGCTCATCGAACAACACCCCAGTGCGCCCCAAAGGAAGTGAAGCCATTTCTGACTTGGCCGCTGATGAAGCGCAGCTCGGCCTCCTGGCTCGTGGGATACATGTTGAAGGAGATCCCACGCGGCTGACCTGCTTGCAGTGACCGGCTGCGATTAGTGACAAACACCACCGACTGCAGAGAGGAGGTATACTTTCCAGAGATCTGTATGATGGCTTCACCGTCAAACAACTCCAAGTCCTTGCCAACGCCACTTTGACTACCAACTACGGGCGACCAGATGGGACCGTAGCGGATCTGCAAGCTGGTGACAAAAACAAAATGTATTTAAAATAACCACATCTGTTTTGCAAAATGTTCAAATCACTTGGCATTGGTTGGGTAGTCACCCCACGATGTTGTTGTTGTATCTCTCCCATACTCGGACAGCCGTGATACGACCTTCTCCCATCAGACTGAAGGACTCACCCCCTCCAGGGCCCACCGGCAGGGAAAAGGAGAACACCTGAGGATGGACTATGAAGAGAAAGGAGAAAATACAGAAATGTGGAAGAAAATTATACAATATAGGAACAGGCTTTATGGGGGTAAGCAACAGACAACTAGAAAGCTTGATAAGCACTCAATCACCACTGATAGTCACACACAAACCAGCTGTGGTTAAATTACTCTCTGCATTTGACCCATCCCGTTGTTCCACCCCCTGGGAGGTGAGAGGAGCAGTGAGCAGCAGCGGTGGCCGTGCTCGGGAATCATTTTGGTGATTTAACCCCCAATTCCAACCCTTTATGCTGAGTGCCAAGCAGCAGGTCTTGATAATGCATTTGAGAAAGAAGGATGTGCCACTCAAACCGCTTTGAGAGGATATATATATATATATATATATATATATATATATATATATATATATATGTATATATATATATATATATATATATATATATATATATATACACATATATATATTGCCAAAAGTGTTTGTACACCAGCCTTGACTCACATATGAACTTGAAGTGCCATCCCATTCCTAACCCGTAGGATTCAATATGACGTCGGTCCACCTTTTGCAGCTATTACAGCGTCAACTCTTCTGGGAAGGCTTTCCACAAGGTTGCAGAGTGTGTTTATAGGAGTTTCCGACCATTCTTCCAAAAGCGCATTGGTGAAGTCACACACTGATGTTGGTCGAGAAGGCTTAGCTCGGTTGGTAGAGTGGCCGTGCCAGCAACTTGAGGGTTGCAGGTTCGATTCCCGCTTGTGCCATCCTAGTTACTGCCGTTGTGTCCTTGGGCAAGACACTTTACCCACCTGCTCCCAGTGCCACCCACACTGGTTTAAATGTAACTTAGATATTGGGTGTCACTATGTAAAGCGCTTTGAATCACTTGAGAAAAGCGCTATATAAATATAATTCACAATTCACTTCACTAGCTCTCAGTCTCCGTTCAAATTCATCCCAAATGTGTTCTAATGGGTTCAGGTCAGGACTCTGTGCAGGCCAGTCAAGTTCATCCATGTCTTAATGGACCTTGTTTTGTGCACTGGTGCACAGTCATATTGGAAGAAAAAGGGGCCCACTCCAAATTGTTCCCACAAGGTTGGGAGCTTGGAATTGTTCAAAATGTTTTGGTATCCTGGAGGATTCAAAGTTCCTTTCACTGGAACTAAAGGGCCAAGCCCAACTCTTTAAAAACAACCCCACACCATAATTCATCCTCCACCAAATGTCACACTTGGCACAATGCAGTGCGAAAGGTTCCGTTCTCCTGGCAACCTCCAAACCCAGACTCGTCAATGAGATTTCCAGGAGGAAAATAATGATTCATCACTCCAGAGAACACGCGTCCACGACTCTAAAGTCCAGTGGTGACGCGCTTTACGCCTTTGCATTGAATGCGGTGATGTATGGCTTGGATGCAGCTGCTCGGCCATGGAAACCCATTCCATGAAGCTCTCTGCGTACTGTACGTGGGCTAATCGGAAGGTCACATGAAGTTTGGAGCTCCGCAGCAACTGACCGTGCAGAAAGTCTTTGCACTATGCGCTTCAGCATCCGCTGACCCCTCTCTGTAAGTTTATGTGGCCTACCACTTGGTGGCTAAGTTGCTGTTGTTCGCAAACTTTTCCATTTTCTTACAATAAAGCTGACAGTTCAGTTTGGAATATTCAGGAGCGAGGAAATTTCACGACTGGATTTGTTGCACATGTGGCATCCTATGACGGTTCCACGCTGAAAATCACTGAGAGCAGCCCATTCTTTCACAAATGTTTGTAGAAACAGTCTCCATGCCTAAGTGCTTGATTTTATACACCTGTGGCCGGGCCAAGTGATTAGGACACCTGATTCTCATCAATTGGATGGGTGGCCAAATACATCTCTCTCTCTCTCTCTCTATACAGTGGGGAAAAAAGTATTTAGTCAGCCACCGATTGTTCCCCCACTTAAAATGATGACAGAGGCCTGTAATTTTCATCATAGGTACACTTCAACTGTGAGAGACGGAATGTAAAAAAACCCCAGGAATTCACATTGTAGGAATTTTAAAGAATTTATTTGTAAATTATGGTGGAAAATAAGTATTTGGTCAACCATTCAAAGCTCTCACTGATGGAAGGAGGTTTTGGCTCAAAATCTCACGATACATGGCCCCATTCATTCTTTCCTTAACACGGATCAATCGTCCTGTCCCCTTAGCAGAAAAACAGCCCCAAAGCATGATGTTTCCACCCCCATGCTTCACAGTAGGTGTGGTGTTCTTGGGATGCAACTCAGTATTCTTCTTCCCCCAAACACGACGAGTTGAGTTTATGCCAAAAAGTTCTAATTTGGTTTCATCTGACCACATGACATTCTCCCAATCCTCTGCTGTATCATCCATGTATCCATTTTGGTATAAACTCAACTCGTTGTGTTTGGAGGAAGAAGAATACTGAGTTGCATACCAAGAAATCCATACCTACTGTGAAGCATGGAGGTGGAAACATCATGCTTTGGGGCTGTTTTTCTGCTAAGGGGACAGGACGATTGATCCGTGTTAAGGAAAGAAGGAATTTCAAGCACAGCCCTGCTAACACATCTGAGTTAAAAGCACAACAAGCAGCACGTGGCATGAAGGAGGAGGTACTTGTCCAGGATGTGCCTGCACGCTTGAATTCCACTCTGGCAATGATCAAGTGGATCCAGCACAACAAGGCCTACTGAAACCCACTACTACCGACCATGCAGTCTGATAGTTTATATATCAATGATGAAATATTAACATTGCAACACATGCCAATACGGCCGGTTTTGTTTACTAAATTGCAATTTTAAATTTCCCGCGAAGTATCCTGTTGAAAACGTCGCGGAATGATGACGCGTGCGCATGACGTCACCGGTGGTAGCGGACATGTTCTTCCAGCCCGATCCATGCTATAAGTCGTCTGCTTTAATCGTATAATTACACAGTATTCTGGACATCTGTGTTGCTGAATCTTTTGCAATTTGTTCAATTAATAATGGAGTCGTCAAAGAGGAGAAGATGCAGGTGGGAAGCGGTGTATTGCGGCAGCCTTTAGCAACACAAACACAGCCTGTGTTTCCTTGGTTACATTCCCGAAGGTGAAGCTTTACTATGGAACAGAACAGTCAAACGAACATGGTTCCCGACCACATGTTAACCGGCAGGTTTCGGTGAGAAAATTGTGCTAATAAACCGGCTCTTACCGTAGACATGAGAGGAGCTTGTGTCCTCATGCAGCTGCAGACTATTACCTCAACCCACCAGAGACACTGGCGGTCACCACACCCGTGGCCACACCCCTCCGACCTTCAGGTACCATATAATCTCACTAAAACTCTAGTAACACAATAAGCAGATAAGGGATTTTCCAGAATTATCCTAGTAAATGTGTCTAATAACATCTGAATCGCTCACACTGCCCTTGCCTTTTTTTTTCTTTTTTTCTAGTCCTTCACTCTCACTATTCTCATCCACGAATCTTTCATCCTCGCTCAAATTATTGGGGAAATCGTCGCTTTCTCAGTCCGAATCGCTCTCGCTGCTGGTGGCCATGATTGTAAACAATATGAGGATGTGAGGAGCTCCACAACTGGTGACGTCACGCGCACATCGTCTGCTACTTCTGGTACAGGCAAGGCTTTTTTATTAGCGACCAAAAGTTGCGAACTTTATCGTGGATGTTCTCTACTAAATCCTTTCAGCAAAAATATGGCAATATCGCGAAATGATCAAGTATGACATATAGAATGGCCGTTAATTATGTGGTATTTGTTTGCAGCACGATGGAAGAGGGGTTCGTGCATCTGCATCACAATACGAAAGTCCTGAGTTCAATCTAAGGGGAAAAAACAAACACATACCATCCATCCGTCCATTCCATCCATTTTCTACCGCTTGTCCCTTTTGGGGTCGCGGGGCGTCGCTGGAGCCTATCTCAGCTACAATCGGGCGGAAGGCGGGGTACACCCAGGGCAAGTCACCATCTCATCGCACGGCTAACACAGATAGACAGACAACATTCACACTCACATTCACACACTAGGGCCAATTTAGTGTTGCCAATCAACCTATCCCCAGGTGCGTGTCTTTGGAAGTGGGAGGAAGCCGGAGTTCCCGGAGGGAACCCATGCAGTCACGGGGAGAACATGCAAACTCCACACAGAAAGATCCCAAGCCCGGGATTGAACTCAATCAAAGTTTATTTGTATAATAACTGTCCAAACAACAAAAACATCCCCTGATCTGAACCCACATCCGGGCAAGGAAAAACTCCAAAATCCCAAGATGGGACACAAAAGAAACCTTGGGTAGGGGACACATATGTGGGGTCTGGCTTCACTGGATGCCAAGTGGATATAGTAATTTAATTATTACATTACTTTTGTACATGAAGTATTTCTTTTTTTAGTTCGGGTGGTACCTGTTCACAATTTTTATTGTCATTTCATGTAATATTTAAGATGTGTTTGGTTAACTTGTAAGTACAAACTCATCCACTCGATGACAGCAGACCTCAAATGTTGGGGATGCTGTGTGTCTCCAAGTTAAGCAATAGCCTCCAACTGTTTTAACACTTTAAAGGCCTACTGAAATGAGATGTTCTTATTTAAACGGGGATAGCAAGTCCATTCTATGTGTCATACTTTTTCATTTCGCGATATTGCCATATTTTTGCTGAAAGGATTTAGTAGAGAACATCCACGATAAAGTTCGCAACTTTCGGTGCTAACAGAAAAGCCCTGCCTTTACCGGAAGTCGCAGACGATGATGTCACATGTTGATGGCTCCTCACATATTCACATTGTTTTTAATGGGAGCCTCCAACAAAAAGTGCTATTCGGACCGAGAAAACGACAATTTCTCCATTAATTTGAGCGGGGATGAAAGATTTGTGTTTGAGGATATTGATAGCGACGGACTAGAAAAAAAAAAAAAAAGTTGAAAAAAAAAAACCCGATTGGGACGGATTCCGATGTTTTTAGAGACATTTACTAGGATAATTCTGGGAAATCCCTTATATTTCTATTGTGTTGCTAGTGTTTTAGTGAGATTAATATTACCTGATAGTTGGAAGGGTGTCTCCACGGGTGTCTTGACGCGCAGTGTCTCAGTGGAGTCGACGGCAGCTTTATGGACAACACAAGATCAGCTTTTCTCCGGTAAAAAGCGACTTTTTAACCACAATTTTGTCACCGAAACCTGCTGGTTGACATGTTGTCGGGATCCATGTTCGCTTGACCGCTCTGATCCATACGAAAGTTTCACCTCCAGGAATTTTAAACAAGGAATCACCGTGTGTTTGTGTGGCTAAAGGCTAAAGCTTCCCAACTCCATCTTTCTACTGTGACTTCTCCAATATTAATTGAACAAATTGCAAAAGATTTAGCAATACAGATCTCCAAAATACTGTGTAATTATGCCGTTACAGCAGACAACATTTAGCTGTGTGTGTGCAGCGCTCATACTTCCTAAAAACCCGTGACATCTTGCGTACACGTCATCATTACACGACATTTCCAGGACGAAACTCCCGGTAAATTTAAAATTGTAATTTAGTAAACTAAAAAGGCCGTATTGGCATGTGTTGCAATGTTAATATTTCATCATTGATATATAAACTATCAGACTGCGTGGTGGGTAGTAGTGGGTTTTAGTCGGCCTTTAATGATTGATTGATTGAGACTTTTATTAGTAGATTGCACGATAAAGTACATATTCTGTACAATTGACCACTAAATGGTAACACCCGAATACGTTTTTCAACTTCTTTACGTAAATCAATTAATGGTAATAATGTAACAAGACTATACACATTGTTTTTCTTCACTTTCTGTTAAGTGAACACACTAAAACCAATCAAATTAATAATAGAAAATATATTAAACAGTTTAAAATATGTAATTCCAAAAAACGTTTTAGCTTTGCCGTTTCAGTACAGTTGTAGTTAGTAGTAGTATACGTGTGATATATTGATTTTTCTTGTGTTTATTTTCCCTTTTACCTCCTTGTTATTGTTGTTAATGTAAATTGTCATTAATAACTGTAATTCGGTTTCTACCGTCTGTTCAAATATGTTTCTCAAGCAACCTAATGCTTGTTTGCAGATATGTAGGAAAAATGTCAGTCACTTGTGAAAATACTGAATAAAATGTCTGACTTACCACTGGAAACGGTGCAGAATATGAGCAGAGTGACAACCACAATCGCATGCATTCTGTTAAAACAATAAAATGAAATCTAGTCAAACTAGTTGTTTTATTTTGGGACAATGTAAATCGTGAGGTCAGTTCTCACCTGTCTTTTTCATTGGATGACAACGCCACTAAAAAAAAATATCTGGCAAAAAATCAGAACACAATTTTACTAAACATAGTCATTTTAATTGTTAGATATGATGCATTATTTTTTTGACAGGTAAGCTACTTCAGTTTTCTAAGTAGAAAAAAAAAAAAGTAAACAAAGCTGATACCTGTCTTTTTCATTGGATGACAACGCCACTAAAAAAGAATACCTGGCAAAGAATCAGAACACAATTTTACTCAACATAGTCATTTTAATTGTTAGATATGATGCATTATTTTTTTGACAGGTAAGCTACTTCAGTATTCTAAGTGGAAAAAAAAAGTAAACAAAGTGATACTTACCAATGTAACGTGTGCTTCGGTGCTGGGATCTAAAGATCAGTGAGCCTCTGTCTATATTCCCTCGGTTGAGCAGGTTATGACGATCTGTCACGCATTCCTCGGTCTATTGTTTATTAGCGATAAGGACGCAGTCAAGGAAATATTTGGAGAAAAAAACAAACACACCCGCAGATGGCTGCTTTTGTACAAAAAGTATTACAAAGTAACAACACCAACTATGATGATTGTGGATCACGACAAATGACATATTCCATTGTCAACTATATCTTATAGATTCATAACTTAACACACGCTAACACAAACGTTGCATATAGGAACAATAAATAAAATCAACTATCTTCTCAAGAAAGCTTGGGATTTATGAAATATAATGTTTTCTTTTCGACATTTAAAATACTCACTCAGTTATTGTTACATTATCGTCACAGAACCGGAAGGGTTCGCCTGTAAACATACGCCCAAAATATTATGGACGACGACAATTATGATATACTTTGATCGACAATGTCCTAACGGTAAAAAACACTCCCTGTGTGATCTATCTTAAACTAGTTTGAAGAACCTGTCACCACAAAATACATCATTTCTGATTTTGTTGTTTAGGTAGTTAGTATTGGGTGCCCAATGTAAAAAATACATGTGAAATATAAATATTATAAAAAATATTTTAAATCTACTGTAAATATACATGTTGAATCTAAATAGAAAATGTTAAATCTAAGTATATAGAACATATTTATAATTATTTAGATATATATATATATCAAACATATAAGATATAAGTCTATTTTCTAAATACATACATACATATACATGTGAAAATATGCCACTTCATTTCTGTTTGTTTCCTTGTTTGATGTTTATTTCCTATCAGAGTTCTTATTTTTGTTACATTTCCTGCATGTCTCTCTGAGCGCTCGATTCCCTCACCTGTCCCTGATTGGCAGCCCGGCACACTATGTTGCAGCCTTTTAAACTTTAAATAGTATCCAATATTGCAACACATATTACAGTATATTATCATACTTTCCAAACATTTTTTGTCTAAGTAAAAATAAATACTTAGATGTCTGCTTGACATATGATGTTACAGCAAACTACCCATCAAATTAATACAAATTAAAAAATAAATGTTGTGTTCTGTACAGCATATTACTCTAAATTGAAAAAAAAAACAAAATTTTTTGGCGTAAAAATTTTAGCGCATGGTCAGGATTGTACCACTTCTGCCTCAATAATATACATATACATACAAGTGAGTTGTAACGACTTCGTTGTGGTAAACTGAATTTTTCATGTTTTTCTGTGTTGGTTTGCAAATCATGTTTTACTCTCGCTCTCGCCCACAGTCTGGAGTGCAGCTGACGCTGGGCAATCGTGCACACCTGAAAGCTGATTAGGTGGTCTATTTAGTCTGGGTGCTGACGGCCTGTCAGTGCTGGAAGTTTGTATTCCACTGCAAGTTCTCTCGCATGTGTCTTGGCCTCCTACAAACTCACAGTCTTTCTAGTCTGTCTTGTGCTCCTCTCAGGTTTGCTTATTTATATCCTAGCCTTGTCTAGCGTCTTTAGTTAACATTTTGTTTCTTTGTTTTCTTTGTGTTTTGAAGTAAGTTATCCTAGCTTCGTCTAGCGTTTTCTGTTAAATTTTTGGTTGTTTGATATAGTTATTTATTCATGGTGTGTTTTTGTATTCCCACCATCGCTTTTTGTTTTGGCTACGTTCCACTTCCACCTAAATAAAGGAAGAACTTAACTATATCAAACTACATCTCTGCATCCTTGGGATCCACTCTCCAATTTTCGTAACATTCGTGGCATCGTGATGCCGGTGGTGCTCTTCCAAGATGCAGATCGGGCTCGGACACAGCGTAAGGTAAGAAGTAATGATTTATTAAAAACTAAAGAACAGACTAGAAACAGAAAAACTTATTATATATATATATCATCAAACAACTCTTATGCTTAAGTGCCGTTGCTATAGTTATTATCAATTGTGCTGAAATTGTATTTTTCTTTGTCTGTGCAAAGCTGGCAATCCAAAAGATTGCAAGCCAGCCTCGTATCAGTGTTTGTTTCCAGAATCGGCCTGCTAACTGCCAGGGCCGAACATCGAGTACCGTGACTCAGACAGAGCAGAGACAAGACAATATCACGACTGTCAGCACATTTGCATTTTTGTATAATCATACAAAGTATATTGCGTCTAACTGGAGCTGTTGAGATTACCCCCGTCCCTCAGCGACAGCTTCAGACATGTAACCAGGGACCTACCGAATAAATAGAGGAAGCACTTAGACTGGACTTGTAGAACGTAGTTTGGATCTGTAACTAGAGTACAGCCCAAAATACATCTCCCCTCATTTGAGCAAAATTTAACTCTGTCTCTGCATGATTCCTTGGTTCTCGTCTGTTTAATAGATGTCATCAGTGTTTGAACCTGACAGTTTTGTCCCAGTGGACTATTCCACAAGCCCCAACAAATGTTGGTCCCGTCCAACTAAATATCACCTCCAAACTTATACAGTTTTTGCGGGATTAGGATTTCGGCAAAAGTCTGCCCATTTATCATGCGGCCAAACCTAAACCAAAACCAACTGACTGTAGTTCTGCTAACCGTCACGTTAAAATTTGTCATCCTTTCCACATCTGGGCAAAAGCGACAATATTTCGAGGACACACACGACATATGACTGTTATCATGTATCTTTAATAGGGCTGTGAATATTTGGGCACCGCACGATTTGATTAAAAAATGACTCTCGATTCATATTCTTTACTTTTTTTGACAACATCGGGTGCCAGTTCTATGATTATCTGCATTCTTCCATAAAATAAATAAACAGCTGTGATACATTTCTATATTACTTAAAAGAAAACTGGTTTTGTTTCGCAAAATTATACCCAAAAATGTAATTAAGTAAAATACAAATAAGGCAACGAGGTGAGTATCCCACACTTCTCTTTTCTAAAGTAAATATTTACAGCAGATATGTGCATCTAGGACGTCGTGGCGCGGTTGGGAGAGTGGCTGTGCCAGTAAACTGAGGGTTCCTGGTTCGATCCCCACCTTCTACCAACCTCGCCATGTCCGTTGTGTCCTCGAGCAAGATACTTCACCCTTGCTCCTGATGGGTCGTTGTTTGGGCCTTGCATGGCAGCTCCCACTTTCAGTGTCATGTCTGTGTTTTTTGGACACTCAGTTCCTGTTTTTGCACTTCCTGGTTTGTTTTGTTACCATGACTACCCATTAGTTTTCACCTGTCCTAGTGTCATGCACCCGTCTCACGTTTTGCACTCGCACTCCTGTTTTTACTGATCATGTCGCTGCTATTTAAAGGGGAACATTATCACAATTTCAGAAGGGTTAAAACCATTAAAAATCAGTTCCCAGTGGCTTATTTTATTTTTTTTATTTTTTTATTTTTATTTTACGCATCATGGAATATCCCAAAAAAAGGCTTTAAAGTGCCTGATTTTCGCTATCTGTAAATCCACCGTTCATTTTCCTGTGCCGTCACATAGTGATGCCAATAGAAACAAACATGGCGGATAGCACAGCAAGATATAGCGACATTAGCTCGGATTCAGACTCGGATTTCAGCGGTTTAAGCGATTCAACAGATTACGCATGTATTGTAACGGATGGTTGGAGTGTGGAGGCAGATAACAAAAACGAAATTGAAGAAGAAACTGAAGCTATTGAGCAAATAGCTATTGAAGCTATTCGGCGATCGCCTTCTAACCAACAATTGCATATTTTGACAAGACCACTGGAGCAACTTAAATCTGTCGATTGGTAAGTGTTTGTTTGGCATTAAATGTGGGTGGAGAGAAAGGCTGGATGCAAATATAGCTACAAATGTACATATGACTAGCCTAAAAAGCATGTTAGCATCGATTAGCTGGCAGTCATGCCGCGACCAAATATGTCTGATTAGCACATATGTCAATAACATCAACAAAACTCACCTTTGCAATTTCGTTGACTTTATTGTTGGAAATGCATCTGCTTTGAGTCTCGCAGGATATCCACACATTCTTGCCATCTCTGTGCCATGTCTGTCGTAGCATCGCCGGTAAAATGTGCAGACCAAATGAGGGACTTTCGCATCTTTTGACACTGGTGCAACTTAAATCCGTCGATTGGTATGTGTTTGTTTGGCATTAAACGTGGGTGGAGGGAAAGGCTGGATGCAAATATAGCTACAAATGAGGCATAACGATGCAATATGTACACACAGCTAGCCTAAATAGCATGTTAGCATCGATTAGCATGTTGTGCTAATCGATGCACACTCCACGTAAATTAACTTGAATCAGTCCCTGATCGTGTTGTTACACCCTCCGAATACACACCGACGAGGCAAGGAAAACAGGTACGGACAAGGTACGGAAAACAGTGGAAAAAACGGAAAATAACAGAGCTAATTTGAATTGTGTGTGTAATGTGTTTGAGAAAATGGTGTATTGCTTCCCATTGTGAAGTCACGGGTGAAAGGTCATCGCTCCGACAGCGAACAGTTGAAAGGCGTTTCAATCGCCAAATTCACCCTTTAAGAGTTCGGAAATCGGTTAAAAAACATATGGTCTTTTTTTCTGCAACATCAAGGTATATATTGACGCTTACATAGGTCTGGTGATAACGTTCCCCCTTTAAGCCTTTGATTGATTGATTGATTGATTGATTGATTGATACTTTTATTAGTAGATTGCACAGTACAGTACATATTCCGTACAATTGACCACTAAATGGTAACACCCAAATAAGTTTTTCAACTTGTTTAAGTCCACGTTAATCAATTCATGGTATGAAAGCCGGTCTGTTTCTGTTGTTCGTCCTGGCAACATCACCTTCTACCACCATCTATCACCCTTGATATCTCTACTCACGTCATGCCATGTTATCTCCACTGCGCTTCATGTCATGTTTCACAGTTCCATGCCAAGAAAATTTTTGTTTGTAGTTCATAGTTTCTGCCTTTGTGCAAGTCTTTGTTTTCATTAGTCAAATTTGTTCCCCGCCATTGTGCGCGCCTTTTGTTTGCTTGTTTTTGTAGTTATAGTGTCAAAATAAAAATATGTCTTTACCTTTACGCCATCTCCGGTCTAAGTTCACTTGCATCTCGGGAAAACAACCACCTCATAGTCCACGCCTTGACTATATATATATATATATATATATATATATATATATATATATATATATATATATTTCCACGTCAGTTTTGATACATCTCAACTTTGGGGTGAAAAAAGGCAGATACTGAAATCTAAGTAAAATTAAAAATCTCAAATAAGGGTGATATTTTCTTATTTTCTGTCTCATAAGATAATTCTTTTCGCTAAGCAGATTTTATGTTAGTGTTTTACTTGTTTTAAGCGTTTTGGTCCTAAATGATCTCAGTAAGATATTACAGCTTGTTGCTGAGATTTGATGACCTATATTGAGTAAAACATGCTTGAAACTAGAATATCAACTGTTGCAAAGCTGTGTCATCAACACTCACAAGTATAAAACTACTTTTTTAAAATAATATTTTTTTATTTCAAGCATGAAAAAAAAAATCATTATTCCAAGATAATGGCACTAACATTTACTTTGGTGTTGGGGGCGTTGTAGCTCGGTTGGTAGAGTGGCTATGCCAAGAACTGCCAGGTTTGATCCCTGCTTCTGCCATCCTAGTCACTGCCGTTGTGTCCTTGGGCAAGATATTTTACCCACCTCCTCCCAGTGCCACCCACACTGTTTAAATGTAACTTGGATTTCACTATGTAAAGCGCTTTGAGTCACTACAGAAAAAGCGCTATATAAATATAATTTACTTTACTTAATTAAAGAGTATTTTTCAACATATTTTCTACCGAGAAAAGTGCACTTGTTATTAGTGAGAATATACTTATTTTAAAGGTATTTTGGGCTTAATTGAGGTTAGCTAATTTTATTTGTTTTGGAAAGTCTTGACAAGCCGAATTTTCTTGTTCTATTGGCAGATAATTTTGCTTAGTTCTAATAAAATACCCCTAATTTTTGTATTTCTTTTTTTCTTGTTTTTGAACACTGACTTTTTGCAGTGTACACTGGCTGGTTACAAGAGGCCACTGGTCTATGAATCCAGTCCTAATAGTCCAGTCCTGGCTTGGTCTTCTAACACGCACGGGTTGTTTGCGTGTTGATCTTGGAATGGTTGGGCGGAACGATGGAAATACTTTTCACGCATAAGACGTAGATAATAAGCCAAAAGAGACGAGGAAGAATGTAGAGTCCAATGGAAAAAGGCATAGATACATAGTGTGTGTGCAAGTCACACAAAAACAAGGGGAGTGACAAAGAATTACAAGACGCTCCACCTTCATTTTCCTATTTTTTCAATGTTGTTTGTAACTTGCAAGATTTTAAATTTTAATTGTCAAAATGGTCCATTTTTTAAGAGCTATTCACTTATTTTTAGTCATAGACTTTACATCATAATCCTAAATCTCGCAGGATTAATTAAGATTAATTACCTTCCCGGTAAGGTTTATACAGGTGTACTGGAGAGGAGGCTACGCCGGATAGTCGAACCTCGGATTCAGGAGGAACAGTGTGGTTTTCGTCCTGGTCGTGGAACTGTGGACCAGCTCTATACTCTCGGCAGGGTTCTTGAGGGTGCATGGGAGTTTGCCCAACCAGTCTACATGTGCTTTGTGGACTTGGAGAAGGCATTCGACCGTGTCCCTCGGGAAGTATGGGGTATCGGACTGTCTTATTGTGGCGGTCCGCTCCCTGTACGAGCAGTGTCAGAGCTTGGTCCGCATTGCCGGCAGTAAGTCGAACACATTTCCAGTGAGGGTTGGACTCCGCCAAGGCTGTCCTTTGTCACCAATTCTGTTCATAACTTTTATGGACAGAATTTCTAGGTGCAGTCAAGGCGTTGAGGGGTTCCGGTTTGGTGACCGCAGGATTAGATATCTGCTTTTTGCAGATGATGTGGTCCTGATGGCTTCATCTGACCGGGATCTTCAGCTCTCACTGGATCGGTTTGCAGCCGAGTGTGAAGCGACCGGAATGAGAATCAGCACCTCCAAGTCCGAGTCCATGGTTCTCGCCCGGAAAAGGGTGGAATGCCATCTCCGGGTTGGGGAGGAGACCCTGCCCCAAGTGGAGGAGTTCAAGTACCTAGGAGTCTTGTTCACGAGTGAGGGAAGAGTGGATCGTGAGACCGACAGGCGGATCGTTGCGGCGTCTTCAGTAATGCGGACGTTGTACCGATCCGTTGTGGTGAAGAAGGAGCTGAGCCGGAAGACAAAGCTCTCAATTTACCGGTCGATCTACGTTCCCATCCTCACCTATGGTCATGAGCTTTGGGTCATGACCGAAAGGATAAGATCACGGGTACAAGCGGCCAAAATGAGTTTCCTCCGCCGTGTGGCGGGGCTCTCCCTTAGAGATAGGGTGAGAAGCTCTGCCATCCGGGAGGAACTCTAAGTAAAGCCGCTGCTCCTTCACATCGAGAGGAGCCAGATGAGGTGGTTCGGGCATCTGGTCAGGATGCCACCCGAACGCCTCCCTTGGGAGGTGTTTAGGGCACGTCCAACCGGTAGGAGGCCACGGGGAAGACCCAGGACACTTTGGGAAGACTATGTCTCCCGGCTGGCCTGGGAACGCCTCGGGATCCCCCGGGAAGAGCTAGACGAAGTGGCTGGGGAGAGGGAAGTCTGGGTTTCCCTGCTTAGGCTGTTGCCTCCGCGACCCGACCTCGGATAAGCGGAAGAAGAAGGATGGATGGATAATTATAGTGAATCTATTCTAGTTTAAAAATGTAAAAATTGAGAAAATAAGTATATGTAGATATTTACCCCCTACCCCCACATAGAACATTTTGTTTAAAGATGATGTAACATCCCGAGGATGCTTCATTTAAGACCTATGTGTAAAAGTAAAGGCCCCCGAGCCAGAATGAATTATTTATGGCCCCCCGAGATAATATTTAATTAGTATAAGAACAAGCCCATTTTGCATCAAGTCATAAAAATGGGGTCCCACAGTAAATATTCGGGGTCTGTCAGAACGTGGATTACTTTGCAGCTTGCTGCGAGGATTGTATTCCCGGGATGCAAACCAACTTGACTGGACATGGTTTGCAGGTAAAAATATGATTTCATCTTAACTCAAAAGTGTACAAAAGGGTACAAACAAAAGGCGCACACAGTGGAGGCACAAAACTTGGCGCAGGAAACAAAAAACGTATTCACATAGCCTGAACTATGGTCATAAACAAAAACACTTACGGTGACTTGAGCAGAGCAGCATGAACTATGAACAAGAATAAACAGAGCATGATAATGTCAAGAGTACTAACAATGTCAATGTCGCCAGGCCGACCACCTGACAACTACAGGCTTAAATAGTCTCTTCCTGATTAGTGACAGGTGCGTGAGTTCAAATGAGTCAGGTGAAACCAATGAGTCGTCATGGTGACAAAACAAACCAGGAAGCGCAAAGAGGAACTAAAAGAGTCCTAAAACCAACAGAACATAACCAAACACAACATGACCACAGAACATGACAGGGTCCCATTTTTTTGTAAGCGTTTTGAAAACAAATGATACATGTATGCTTTGTTGTTTTATATCTCACATTCTATATTGTGTTTTGGAAAAAGGTTGTTATAAACGTTACTTAATTCATAAAAAAAAATATTGCAAAAGAAAACACATTTTAATGCATATGTAAATGTATTCAGTTATAAACATTCATTCACTTTCTTCTTTCTTTCATGGATCTAAACTTTACCGCTGCCCGTATTTTTTTCTATGTTTTTATTGGAATATTTTCAAAATGTGTTTGTAGTATTTTTGGCCAAAGTAAGATTTACAATTTTATGTAAGTGTTTTGAAAATAAATGATGAATGTATGCATTATCCTGTTATATCTCACATTTTATATTGTATTTTGGAAAAAGGTTGTCATAAACATTACTTAATTCGTAAAAAAAAATAATACAACAGAAAAACATGTTTTATGTATATATAAATGTATTCAGTTGTAAATGTCATTCACGTTCTTCTTTCCTTCATGGATCTAAACTTTACCGCTGCCCGTATTTTTTTTCTATATTTTTATTGTAATATTTTCAGAATGTGTTTGTTCTATTTTTGGCCAAAGTAAGATATATACTTTTTTGTAAGTGTTTTGAAAATAAATGATAAATGTATACATTATCCTGTTATATCTCACTTTCCATATTGTGTTTTGGAAAAAACTTTGTCATAAACGTCACTTAAAGGCCTACTGAAACCCACTACTACCCACTGTGCAGTCTGATAGTTTATATATCAATGATGAAAAATTAACATTGCAACACATGCCAATACGGCCTTTTTAGTTTACTAAATTGCAATTTTAAATTTCCCGCATAGTTTTCTGTTGAAAACGTCGTGGAATGATGACGCGTGTTTGTGACGTTATTGGTTTGAGGAGACATTGTAGCCCAGCACCGCACACAGCTAAAAGTCGTCTCTTTTTATCGCATAATTAAACAGTATTTTGGACATCTGTGTTGCTGAATCTTTTGCAATTTGTTCAATTAATAATAGAGAAGTCAAAGTAGAAAAGTGGAGGTGGGAAGCTTTAGCCTTTAGCCACACAAACACACGGTGTTTCCGTGTTTAAAATTCCCGGAGGTGAAGCTTTACTATGGATCAGAGCGGTCAAGCGAACATGGATCCCGACCACTTGTCAACCTGCAGTTTTCGGTGAGAAAATTGTGGAAATAAGTCCCCTCTTACCGGAGATCAGCGGAGCTTCTTTCATGCTGCAGCTAGGGGGCTTCCCTCAGGGACTCTGGTGTCAACACACCAGTGGCCACACACCTCTGACTATCAGGTACTATTTAACTCACTAAAACACTAGCAACACAATAGAAAGATAAGAGATTTCCCAGAATTATCCTAGTAAATGTGTCTAAAAACATCTGAATCGCTCCCAATGCAATCGCCTTTATTTATTTTATTTTTTTTCAAGTCCGTCACTCTGAATTTCCTCATCCACAAATCTTTCAGCCTCGCTCAAATTAATGGGGAAATTATCGTTTTCTCGGTCCGAATAGCACTTTTCGTTGGAGGCTCCCATTAAAAACAATGTGAATATGTGAGGAGCCATCAAACATGTGACGTCATCGTCTGCGACTTCCGGTAGAGGCAGGGCACCAAAAGTTGCGAACTTTATCGTGGATGTTCTCTACTAAATCCTTTCAACAAAAATATGGCAATATCGCGAGATGATCAAGTATGACATATAGAATGGACCTGCTATCCCCGTTTAAATAGGAAAATCTCATTTCAGTAGGCCTTTAATTCATAAAAAAAATAATACAATATAAAAACATTTTTTATGCATATATAAATGTATGCTTTCTTCTTTCCTTCATGGATCTTAACTTTACCACTGCCGGTATTTTTTTCAATATTTTTATTGTAATCCTTTTTTTTTTTTCCTTTGTCATGAAAAAGGGACGTTTTTGTCATGAAAAAGGAAGGTTTTTGTGGTTGGTGCACTAATTGTAAGTGTATATTGTGTTTTTTATGTTGATTTAATAAAAAAATTTAAAAAAAATTATTCTGCGGCCCGGTACCAATCGGGCCACGGCCCGGTGGTTGGGGACCACTGGTGTAGTAGACCCATCCATCCATCCATCCATTTTCTACCGCTTATTCCCTTTCGGGGTCGCGGGGGGCTAGTAATTTAATTCAATATTTTTGGGCCACTGTAACCTTTCACAGAGTTTGAACAGTGACACTGGTCTTTGAATAAAAGTATGAGCTGCTCTGAGGGTGAGCGAATTACAGCTGCTCGGTAGTTCCATTCAAAGGGTCAACGACAACAGCCCAGTGGACCCCAATGGCGGTGATGGCCCCGCGGAACCTTCCACTGATGAAGCGCAGCTCAGCATTCTTGTTGGTGGGGAACATGTTGAAGGAATGACCCAGTGGCTTGCCGCATATAGGGAACGACCCAAGCTGGTGGTGAACACCACCGACTGCACGTAATATGCGTACTTCCCCGAGATCTGCACGATAGCCTCGCCTTGAAACAGCTCTATCTCTTGTGGCGTGCCGGAGTGGTACCCCGTAACTTCGGTCCAGATGGAGTCGTAGCGCAATTGGAAGCTGGTGGAAAAAAAAAAAAAAGATTGACAAGCGTGTTAAGTGTGGCGCAATGTAATTTAATATTAATTTAATGAACAAATTGCTTCCACACCAAATTCGGAAACTTTCTTCGTCCACGCATATCTCATCAATAGACACTGGTGCCTTGATATCTGTTGATCCAATAACCATAATTAATCAATTTAAGACTTATTACAAAGCCATATACTCCTCTACCAAACGTTTTTTTAATCGCTAGAGATCCCAACTACTGACCATAGAATGTCTGCAGGGATGGACGAACCCTTGACCCCCGAAGAACAGCGGCGTTTTAAAAAGTCATACATTTTACTTTTTGAAACCGATAACGATAATTTCCAATATTACATTTTAAAGCATTTTTCAGAACATAATATCGGACATCTCTAAATGCTTACCTATATTTATCCCAAAACATTGTTTCCGTGATCTTGATTGCTCAATCTTAAAGTTTATTTGGAACAAAAAGATTCCTAGGATTCAGAAGAAAACTTTGCAGTCTCCCAGGGACTTATGTTGGCAGGCTTTCCCCTGACAGTTTGTTTGTGTGTTAGTTTTTTTCCTCTGCGTTTAGTATTTCCTGTTTTTAGTTCCTGTCATCGCTCTTATTTTGTCGGTTTCCTGTGTTTCTCCCTGAGCTCTTTTTTCCCTCAGCTGTGGCTGATTGGCACCCGGCCACACCTGTTGTCAATCAGCCCACTTCTATTTGAGTCTGTTTTTGTCCTCGAGTCAGTGCTGGATTATTCTGTCAAAGTTAGTTTGTGACGAACCCCAAGATGCAGAGACGGGGGCTGGCATGGAGTGAGAAAACATGGTTTTAATATAAAATACTAGAACGAAACCAAACAAAGGATACAAACAATAAGCACGCACGTGGGCGGATAACAAACTAAGAGAGCTAGCGTGGGAGCTAGAAAACAAAAAGGAACTTTAGCATGCAAAACATAAGTCGTACTTGTACTTAAAAACAAAACAGAAGCAGGGAACAAAAGACAGTAAGCTAAAAACAGCTATCAAACAAAGCTTACCACAACGCTGCATTGACAC
The DNA here is from genome assembly GCF_033978795.1 of Nerophis ophidion. Lineage (NCBI taxonomy): Eukaryota > Metazoa > Chordata > Actinopteri > Syngnathiformes > Syngnathidae > Nerophis > Nerophis ophidion. Next base: position 17,074,594 of record NC_084631.1, on the reverse strand, counting down.
ATCAAGATACGACACGACAGGTAGCAAAGACAAGTGCGACATGTGGCAACGACAAATCTAGAATCTAAAATCTTACAGACTCAAATAGAAGCGGGCTGATTGACAACAAGTGTGGCCAGGTGCCAATCAGCCACAGCTGAGGGAAAAAAACGCTCAGGGAGAAACACAGGAAACCAACAAAATAAGAGCACTGACAGGAACTAAAAATAGGAAATACTAAACACAAAGACAAATGCAGAGGAAAAAAAATAAGACACAAACAAACTGTCAGGGGAAAGCCTGACATATGTGGGTTGTCTCTACCATTTTTTTCATTTTACTATTGTGCTGTTAACATCTGTAGTATGCTACACTGGTGTTATAGTAGCAACCAACCACTACCAACCACCACGGGACACATTTCAGGTGGATGTGGAGATGCTGCTCCGTTATTGATTTAATTAAAGTCTGAATGCCATTAAAACACCATCTTTTGCCACTTCTTCCACTCCCGTCCTTGCACGCTACACCGCTACAACAAAGATGACGGGGAGTAGACGCTGTCGAAGGTGAGCCAGGTAAATAATACTGCCCACAAAACGGCGCATCCTGAAGTGACTTTCAGAAAGTGGCTTGAAGATGATCTGTGAAACATCATCTATACAACATTTTGACCAAAGAACCACCATCACATGTTATGTAGACCACAAGGAAGTGTTTTACATTTAGAAAATAAAAATAATAATATGACCCCTTTATTCGCCCTATAATTTGGTGCACCTTATATATAAATAAAATCAAAAATGGATCATTCATCAGCAATGCGGTTTATAATTCAGTGCGCCCTATGGTACGGACAATACGATACTTACTACTATTCGGGCCCTAGTACGTTGGAATGCCCTACTGGTAACAGTTATAGATGTTACCACAGTAGAAGCATTTATGTCCCACATCTGCAGTCCCTCCCAAGGTTTCTCATCGTTCCGATTGGGTTGAGTTTTTTCTTGCCCTGATGTGGGATCGGACCCGAGGATGTCCTTGTGGTTTGTGCAGCCCTTTGAGGCTTTTGTGGTTAAAGGCCTGTATAAATACACTTGGATTGATTGCCATGTAATTTCTTCCTGGATGTTTCAGAAAGCATGAGGCTCTGTCAATGTCTTCTTTAGAAAAGAGAAGAAAACACGTATGGCGAGATACGTTTTACAAAGTTTGGACTTTTGTCAGAGATGTCCTTTCTGTCATCTTCATTTGCATTCATCTTTCCCGTGTTATCCATTGATTAAAATCACATTGCCCTGGATTGAGTAGCAGTATTAAGCACCTGGGTTAGGATTATTTCATTTGGGGAGTGCAAAATCTAAAACCTGGTAAACGAATGGGACCTGTATTACCTTCCTGCTCCGTCACCGATAAGAATATAATGGCACATTTTCCTGGAAGCACTTACTTTTTCCCCGTGGTACGTTGTTATAATGGGTTTGGTCCCCAGTCGGAGTATGCGTCAAGATGATATGCTATAGTAGGAGGGGGATTCACCTGACACATGAAACGTGACACATTGGGGCCAGACAGCAGTAGAGTTTTGAATATCTTAAAATGTGTTTTGTGGTAATTCCAGATTTGACCACCGTGTCAGTAGATATTTAGAGTGGCGCTTTCCATCATTTTCATTTGCATTGCAAAAGGCTTAACACCCGTCTTCGTCTCACGGGAGAGCCACCGACGAGTGTTGCCTCGTTAATCTCTTCCCTACTGTATGGTTGAATTTATACACTTTTTAAAATTTTGTATTATAAGGTCAAGCTAGCTACACAACAAATCGAGCTAACATTGCTAGCATCATTCACACAGTTCTAACGTCCTGTTATTACAAACCCCATTTCCATATGAGTTTGGAAATCTTGTTAGATGTAAATATAAACAGAATACAATGATTTGCAAATCATTTTCAACCCATATTCAGTTGAATATGCTACAAAGACAACATATTTGATGTTCAAACTGATAAACATTTTTTTTTGTGCTAATAATAATTAACTTTAGAATTTGATGCCCGCAACACATGACAAAGAAGTTGGGAAAGTTGGCATTAAATACTGATAGAGTTGAGGAATGCTCATCAAACACTTATTTGGAAAATCTCACAGGTGTGCAGGCTAATTGGGAACATGTGGGTGCCATGATTGGGTATAAAAACAGCTTCCCAAAAAATGCTCAGTCTTTCACAAGAAAGGATGGGGCGAGTTACATCCCTTTGTCCACAACTGCCTGAGCAAATAGTCAAACAGTTTAAGAACGACGTTTCCCAAAGTGCAATTGCAAGAAATTTAGGGATTTTAATGTCTACGATGAGGTGGCGACTTGTCCAGGGTGTACCCCACCTGCCGCCCGATTGTAGCTGAGATGGGCAACAGCGCCGCCCGCGACCCCAAAGGGAATAAGCGGTAGAAAAAGGATGGATGGATAAATATATATATATATATATATATATATATATATATATATATACACATTTATCTATCTATCTATCTATCCATCCATCCATCCATCCATCCATCCATCCATCTATCCATCTATCTATCTATCTATCTATATATATATACATTTATCTATCTATCTATCTATATATATATATATATATATATATATATATATATATATATATATATATATATATATATATATATATATATAGATATATATATATAGATATATATATGTAGGTGAAGGAAAAATCACAAGACTACTTCATCTCTACAGAACTGTTTCATGAGGGGTTCCCTCAGTCATCAAAATCTCCTGATGATTGAGGGAACCCCTCATGAAACAGTTCTGTAGAGATGAAGTAGTCTTGCTATTTTTCCCACACCTACATATTGCGCTCTACCACAGTATCGAGCACTATTCTCTGCATAATCCAATCAAGACATATATACATATCTATTTATATATAAATTTAATTATTGTTCATTGGTTTCGATGATTCTGATCCAAATCTTATATCATACTGTAACTGCTACCGGTGCTTTTTTTCTTGACACAAACAAGTTACTTATAAAAAAAAAAAAAAAAAAAAAAAAAATATATATATATATATATATATATATATATATATCTGCGATGAGGTGGAGACTACTTGTCCAGGGTGTACGCCGCCTTTGGCCCAATTGTAGCTGAGATAGGCACCCGCGACCCCAAAGGAGCCAGAACGATGGCCTTTGTTGAGCCATGAATCCCATCTCAAATGAAAAATGGTTTCACATTCGGAGGAAAATAAAGAGAGGGGTATATTCTTCCGAAACTAATTAAATGAACTTTGCAGGTAAAGAGTTTCCACTGGACTGTGCTGCAGTATTTATGTGAGCTGTAAAAGTACATTTACTTATCAGATTTAATTTATTATTTCAAAATTAAACAATTTCATGATTTAATGACTTACTTAGTTTTTTAATGAGCCTGTGTGTCAGCTGTCTTTGATGGGTGAACAAATCCATTGATGATAATAATGATAATCATAATTATACTAACAGTAACAGTAATATTATGAATAATATAAAATAACACCTTTGAGTAAGCTGGTATGATATGAAATAGAAATATGAACAGCAAATTTGGTATTTGGGTGAAAAAAGGTCAGATATTATACGTTCATACTTATTTTTTCGTCTTTTTTTTTCATGGTTTATATTAATGTTGCATCTATTATTTTTATTTGATATCCGGTGAATGAAAAAAAAAGTGAAAAAATAATGATTAAATAATTTAATGATTAAATCGTAATAAATTGGGGAAATAATTAAATCAATATTTAAATAATTAATTATTCAAACATCTTATTGATTAAATATTTGAATTTACGTTTATATTAGATAACCTAATGACACATTGAATACCCCATGTACGTATTTAACTCCAGTTATATTGAATAAATGACACATTTAATAGCCCATTTATGTATTTAACTTAAATTATAATGAATAAATAAAACATTTAAGAAATTATCAAAGGATTCACTTATCCATATATTTACTTGTGTCCTATTTGATAACTTACCTGGTGCCTGTTTTGGGGGTGTCTCTGATCAGGTAGCAAAGGAGCTGAATAACAACCAGGATGTTTTAATTCACTGTTGCATAGTAAACAAATAAATAAATAAATGGGTTGTACTTGTATAGCGCTTTTCTACCTTCAAGGTACTCAAAGCGCTTTGACACTACTTCCACATTTACCCATTCACACACACATTCACACACTGATGGAGGGAGCTGCCATGCAAGGCGCCAACCAGGACCCATCAGGAGCAAGGGTGAAGTGTCTTGCTCAGGACACAACGGACGTGACGAAGTTACGAAGTTGGTACTAGGTGGAAATTGAACCAGGGACCCTCGGGTTGTGCACGGCCACTCCTCCACTGCGCCACGCCGTAAAAAAAAAATGCAATACCGTAATACTTACTGGTCAAGTGGATATTCCAGTTTAAAGCTTCGACATTAGTCTGCTCAACTCCCACTGCTCATGTGATTCTGCTTTTTAACTTTGAACGTTTGATGGACAACTTTTGCACTGGTACTTCCTTTGTGTGTCTATGGACGGCTACTTTGTTCAGTAAAAGGTGTGTCAAGCATACATAACTTCATCACAGGATCTACTTCATAATCCTAGTGCATCTTTTTCATTCCAATTTAAAAACACTTTCTATTCTTAGAACATCCTGAGAACCAGTGTCCTCTGCAGTGGACGTTCCTATTTTGGGACATACACAAACATATCGCAGCTCCTCAAAGTCAAAAATCAAAGTTAGTTTATATGACCATTGGTCACAAGTGCCTCAAAGGGTTGCACAAACCACGAACGACAAATACAAACCCCGTTTCCATATGAGTTGGGAAATTGTGTTAGATGTAAATATAAACGGAATAAAATGATTTGCAAATCCTTTTCAACCCATATTCAATTGAATGCACTACAAAGACAATATATTTGATGTTCAAACTCATAAACTTTATTTTTTTTATGCAAATAATAATTAACTTAGAATTTCATGGCTGCAACACATGCCAAAGTAGTTGGGAAAGGGCATGTTCACCACTGTGTTACATCACCTTTTCTTTCAACAACACTCAATAAACGTTTGGGAACTGAAGAAAATAATTGTTGAAGCTTTGAAAGGGGAATTCTTTACCATTCTAGTTTTATGTAGAGCTTTAGTCGTTCAACAGTCCGGGGTCTCCGCTGTCATATTTTACGCTTCATAATGCGCCACACATTTTCCATGGGAGACAGGTCTGCACTGAAGGTGGGCCAGGAAAGTACTCGCACACTTTTTTTACAAAGCCATGCTGTTGTAACACTTGTCTTGCTGAAATAAGCAGGGGCGTCCATGATAACATTGCTTGGATGACAACATATGTTGATCTAAAACCTGTATGGACCTTTCAGCATTAATGGTGCTTCACAGATGTGTAAGTTACCCATGTCTTGGGCACCAATACACCCCCATACCATCACAGATGATGGCTTTTTAACTTTGCGCCTATAACAATCAGAATGGTTATTTTCCTCTTTGTTCTGGAGGACAACACATCCTCTGTTTCCAAATATAATTTGAAATGTGGACTTGTCAGACCACAGAACACCTTTCCAATTTGCATCAGTCCATCTTGGGTGAGCTCGGGCCCAGCAAAGCCGGCGGCGTTTCAGGATATTGTTGATAAATGGGTTTGGCGTTGTATAGTAGAGTTTTAACTTGCACTTACAGATGTAGCGACCAACTGTAGTTACTGACAGTGGTTTTATGAAGTGTTCTGATCCCATGTGGTGATATCCTTTACACACCGATGTCGCTTTTTGATGCAGTACCGCCTGAGGGATTAAAAGTCCGTAATAAAATCATTTACATGCAGTAATTTCTCCAGATTCTCCAAAGTTTTTGATGATTTTACGGACTGTAGATGGTAAAATCCCTAAATTCCTTGCAATAGCTCGTTGAGAAATGTGGTTCTAAAACTGTTCGACAATTTGCTTACAAATTGGTGACCCTCGCCCCATCCTTGTTTGTGAATTACTTAGCATTTTTTGGGAAACTGTTTTTATACATAATCATGGCACCCACCTGTTCCCAATTAGCCTGCACAGCTGTGAGATGTTCATATAAGTGTTTGCTGAGAATTCCTCAACTTTATCAGTATTTATTGCCACCTTTCCCAACTTCTTTGTCATGTGTTGCTGGCATCAAATTCTAAAGTTAATGATTATTTGCAAAAAAAAAAAGTTGATCAGTTTGAACATCAAATATGTTGTCTTTGTAGCATATTCAACTTAATATGGGTTAAAAAGGATTTGCAAATCATTGTATTCCGTTTATATTTACATCTAACACAATTTCCCAACTCATATGGAAACAGGGTTTGTACATAATGAAGGGGGTCACCGTTTTAAGAGTCCAATTGTCTCAGGGGCCAGACGTCAAAATGTGAATGTTTCTTTAGAACGTGTCTGGAACAGAAGCTCCAGTAGTTTGTTGATGATTGATGTTCTTTCTTTTGAAAACATTTTTTTTTAAAGGGGAACAGGTCCAGTGGCCATGGATGAAGTGCTGGCTGACCAGAGTCGGGACCTGGGGTGGACCCATGGAAAACGACTTCCGGGCGGCATCGAAGCAATTCAGGGCCACCACCGCCGCCTCAGGAAGGGGGAGCAGTGCAATGTCAACACCGTGTATGGTGCAGATGGTGTTCTGCTGACCTCGACTGCCGATGTTGAGGATAGGTGGAGGGAATAATTCGAAGACCTTCTTAATCCCACTAACACGTCTTCCTATGAGGAAGAAGTTCCTGGGGAATCTGTGGTGGGCTCTACTATTTCTGGGGCTGAGGTTGCTGAGGTAGTTAAAAAGCTCCTCGGTGGTAAGACCCCGGGGGTGGATGAGGTCCGCCCGGAGTTCCTTAAGGCTCTGGATGCCGTGGGGCTGTCTTGGTTGACAAAGACTCTGCTACATCGCGTGGACATCGGGGGCGTTACCTCCTGATTTGCAGACCGGGGTGGTGGTTCCTCTCTTTAAGAAGGGGAACCGGAGGGTGTGTTCTAACTATCGTGGGATCACACTCCTCAGGCTTCCCGGTAAGGTCTATTCAGGTGTACTGGAGGGGAGGCTGCGCCAGATAGTCGATCCTTGGATTCAGGAGGAACAGTGTGGTTTTCGTCCTGGTCGTGGAACTGTGGACCAGCTCTATACTCCCGGCAAGTCGCTGCTTCTCCACATCAACAGACGCCAGATGAGCTGGTTCTGGCATCTGGTTCAGGCACGTCCGACCGGTAGGAGACCACGGGGAAGACCAAGGGCAAGTTGGTAAGACTATATCTTCCGGCTGGCCTGGGAACGCCTCGGGATCCCTCGGGAAGAGCTGGACAAAGCAACTGGAAAGAAGGAAGTCTGGCCTTCCCAGCTTAGGCTGCTGCAAGCCCGACCTGACCTCGGATAAGCGGAAGAAGGTGGATGGATGGATTAAAGGAGTCATACTATTATATATTTTTTCTAGATGTAAAACAATTCCTTTCGGTCTACATAACATGTATTGGTGGTTCTTTGGACAAAATGTTGCCTAGATGATGTTTTGCAGATCATCTTCATGCCACTTTTATTTACGTGGCTCACCTTCGGCAGCGCTTTCTCCCCGTCATCTTGGTTGTAACAGTGTAGCGTGCAAGGACGGGAGTGGAAGAAGTGTCAAAAGATGGAGCTAACTGTTTTAATGACATTCAGAATTTACGTAAATCAATAACGAAGCAGGATCTCCTCATCTACCGGAAATGTGTCCCCTGTGTGTGACTGCCATCATATTGGAGTCTACATGTATCTCTTATGTTTGACTGCCATCTACTGGTCATACTTAACATTACACCATGTACCAAAAAAAAAATAGCTTTAAGTTCGGTAAGCAAAACCAGAATAATTTCGTACATTAGTTACACCGGGTTATAAGGTGCACTGTTGAGTTTTGAGGGGGTAAAAAAGATTGTAAGTGCGTTTTATAGTCTAGAAAATATGGTAAATGTTCATGTACTTCATTACCCAAAACGCCTGGAGCCGTAGACAAGAACCGTGAGTAGGTCTTAGTTACAAAAGAGTAGGACAATTGTGCTGTTTGAGCAATAAAAAGTTGATATTTTGTTAAAAGTTTTTGTTCCTGCTTTGTCTACACAAGAAAATTAACATTGGCTTTAATTAGACAAATGACTTGCGGGTTTGAATTGAATCAAATTCGATTGCCGAAAATGAAACTGATTGGCCAAAATGTGTGGGAAAGTTGCAGCTTTTGGACAAAGTTGCAAGAATACTTAAAATTGCATGAATTGATGCGATCGTGACATCGTGGAATCCTGGAGGGACTGTCAAATGTGAAAATTATACTAGCAGAGTAATGATCACTCCATCATCCTGTCCTTGCCACAGCATTTCCCCTTCAAAGTGGACTTTCCCGTGTTTCCGGGCTCTCATTAGAATCCCCACCACCTTATCGGAGATCCGGACATATCTTTCAAACAGTTCTCCAAATGCAATCCTGGTCTTCCCATCTGCGTCTGGGTCAGCCATAATCCTGATTATGTAACACATATCGTCAATCTCCCGATGGATGTGTTGCTCAGCACGTTTTGCTCGCTCTGCAGTTTTTGTCCCCTCCTTGGGGCGTCCGTAACCATCCTGGCCTTTTTGGAGGCGTAGGGACATGGAGTAGTCATAGTCAAAGTTTTCACTGAAGGGGTTTATTTTTTGGTTATCCGTGTGTTCCGAGGCCCAGTTCTGCCAGCGGCTCTTGAGATTCCCAACAGGGCTGTATTTCTTGGAGCGAGCGCAGATTTTATTGGCGTCAACAGCTTCCTTTCCAGACCTGAAAGATTGCAAGATAAACAAATACAATTTTAGGTGATACCACCGTTAATGTTAAAGTTAAAGTAGCAATGATTGTCACACACACACTAGGTCTGGTGAAATGTGTCCTCTGCATTTGACCCATCCCCTTGATCCCCCCCTGGGAAGTAAGGGAAGCAGTGGGCAGCAGCAGTGCCGCGCCCGGGAATCATTTATGGTGATTTAACCCCCAATTCCAACCCTTGATGCTGAGTGCCAAGCAGGGAGGCAATGGGTCCCATTTTTATAGTCTTTGGTATGACTCGGCCGGGATTTGAACTCACAACCTACCGATCTCAGGGCGGACACTCTAACCACTGAGTCCATCCACAGAATGCTCTAAACAAGCTTTTTCTCTTTAGTACTTAATTCTAAATGTTAAAGCGGAAACTCAGGGCTTTCAATTCCTCGCAACTGGACTGTGGACTGTTTAGTTTACAAGTGGACTGTTCAGTTTGTCTTAGAAGACGTTTTGCTTCCAACCAAAACGTCCTCAAAGACAAACTGAACAGCCTCGTTGCAATTGTAAATTTTAGTTTTACTTTCGTCTAGTCGTAATAGATCTGGTCTGACTGGAACTAAATCTCACTAAGTCTATGAGCAGGAACTGATGAAGCCTGCTCGGACGAGAGTCAAAACGTCTTCAGGGACAAACTGAGCAGTCCAGTTGCGATTGAGTACATGTTCTGCGAATACAATAACCCGGATAAATGGGAACATTGATTAAATCAGATCCGAAAAGGCTGGATTGTCAGTCAAGAAACAAAACAGAGGGTTTGGGTCTCCCGGAGAGTATCAAATTCATCCATCCATCTTTTATTGCTTGTCCCTGCACTTGGGCGGAAGACAGCGTACACCCTGGACAAGTCGCCACCTCACCTCAGGGCCAAAACAGATAGACAGACAAGCATTCACAGTCACATTCACACACTGGGGCCAATTTATTGTTGTCAACCAGCCTATCCCTTGGTGGGAGAAAACCAGAGTACTTGGAGAGAACCCAGATTATACGATGTCCACACAGAACAACACCAAGCCAGGGAATCAAACCCAGGACATTCTCGCTATGAGGCAAGAGCGCTAACCACCGTTCTGCCACCGATCTTGCAGTCATGCAGGGAGAGAATATAATTGGGCAGGGTAGTGTTGAGGAAGCAAACCAACAACCACTACTAAATGGCCTTTTTGATCCACATCTTGTCACAAACCATTGATTGATTGATTGATTAAAACTTGTATTAGTAGATTGCACAGTTCAGTATATATTCCGTACAATTGACCATTAAATGGTAACACCCGAATAAGATATTCAACTTGTTTAAGTCGGGGTCCACGTAAATCAATTCATGGACCCTGATCCCCCAAGTTACTGTTACTCCATCTTTTCCACACTGACACAAGGCAAGGATCGGTTACTCACATGAAAACTTGCGGCCTTTTGATTCTAACTGGCGACTCTGCATCGAAGGTTTTCTTTGAGTTGGTCTGCGATGTTTCAGAATCGTCCTTGATGTTTACCGCCTGTCTTTCAAATTTAGCATCCTGTGCATCGGCGTCACCAACAAGCTGATCGTCTTCTTGAGCACCTTCTTTTTGAAGCCTCTGTTCATTCTCTATCTCCTTCCAGCTTTGGGTTAGTGATGAGACCATGTTGGTACACTTTCTGCGGCATGTTGGTGAGAGTCTTGTCTTTAGCAACCTGTCTATGTCCTCGTTCGATGGTTGAGCCTCTTTCTCAATCCTGTTAGTCAGGAACTTAATTCCAGCACTTCTTTCTTGCGGGTGGCTGGTCACAGTCTTCACCACCAACTTTGTCTTGATAGCGGATGAAATCAGCGGTACCTCTGATTTGTTGTCATCTTCAGCCTTGATTTGATCTTGCTTCACTCTTTCAGTTTCAGGTGCACCTTTAGAAGCAACTGCTTGATTCTGAGAATCTTCTTTTTTCTGCCTTGCAATGGACTTCTTCGGGATCCAAGTCTTTTTGGGTACCTCTGTTGGTTCTCCCATCCATGATGGACACCATCCACTAGGCTCTGCAGCTTGCTTCGCCTCATTCTCAGAAACCCACCGCTGCCAACTGTTCGCCAGACCACAAACCGTGTTTAGGGTGCGACGCTTCTTGATGTTCTTGTTGGCGGACGCTTTCCTTAGAGATGTTTGGCAAGTTTGTTGGTCAGACATCGTCGAAAGAACAAATTCCAATCGAAAACGCTTTTGAGCTTTAACAATTTTCCTTTTCTCGTAACCTCTTTGCTGCCTCTCCCTTTGTTGCAGCCCTCAAAGTACTCAAAGGTTCCGTCCTGCTAACCTTTCACTGACACTGCTCACCCCTAAGGAGTCATGTTTCATCACAACTAGGGGTAACCAGGGGTAAACATAGACATGGATCACAGGGGGCAGAGTGCAGCGCATCGGGATATGAAACATAAATGGTTCAGGGAAAGTCTTGATACACTGGAATGTTGTTATTTTGCCTTGTTGTCATGTTGGGCAAGAGGATATTATTGTTGATATGTTTGAAAAGAGGCAAGCAAACACATCCAAAGAATCACAGGAAAGAGGGAAAAGGAAGATAACTTTTCAAGAACCAGGGTTCTTTGCAGTGGACATTAATGTTTTGCTTAACTGGGCTGCTTTTTCTCGAAATGTGTGACAAAAGACCAACAAAAAAAAAAAACCTCCAAAGGTCCACTGTGGAGAACGCTAATAGATTCTTGGGAGGATATCATAGCAGCGACCCTCATCTACAAAAAGAAAGTGATACTGTATGTGTGAGAGTTAGTGCATGAAAATGTTGCATCTTGAAATCCAAGAGAGCTCAACTGATGCACTAGTAACATTTCTAAAGACGTCATGCTTTGCTAAACTTTGTTTAACGCTAAGATTCATTCATTTTTTTAATCTAACTTTACTTTCGTGATTCCTGCTGTGTCTGTGCGGAAGCTTATAAATAGAATTTGGCGCAGGCGAAGGACACAGTTGCAGCTGTTGTCAGTCCGTCAAGGAGGATGCTAGCCACTCATCTGGCGCCAAAACAGCACACAATCTCGTCTGAACCGTGTCTGCGCATATTGCCGTTCCACTCAGCAAGGATGGAAGGAATGCAACAGCCACAAATGACCATACCTTCTCTTTTGCTCTACCCTTTTTTTCTATGTGTTAGTGTCATCGCAAAGAAAACATGCACGGTAGTACTGATGTTTCTAATTTCGGGAAGCTTATCCAAGATATACATGTGTTGTGGTTAGAAAATCAAAATCCCCTGTCGCTCTGCAACTTCCTTATTGTTTTAAGTCACAATGGAAACTGTCAATCACACCGTTTTAGACACTTGAAAGCGCACGCAAAGCTGATCTACTAAGCTTCTGTGCAGAGCATTGTCTTTCTCAAATGAGTGAACGAGGGAGCGCCATCAATTTAGCGTGTCTGTCTTCATGTATGTAGAAAATAATGTATATGAATATGACAATTTATAGACACAATCTTCACTGTCTGCCTTCTATGGCTACTTTCTCAGGTTTTATTTTTAATATGTTACATACTTTGTTTAAGCCTTGCATTCTCTAGTGCAGGGGTCGGCAACCCAACACGTTGAAACAACCATATTTGTCACGATGCGCGACTCGGATCGTTTATGGTTTTGCCTGTTATGTTTTTGATCATGTTTATTTCTAGACTCTGCCGATCCCTTCAGTTATGTATTTCCTCGTTTGTGTTCATCGCCATGGTTTCGCCATTTGATTCACCTGCTCTGGCATCAGGCGCACCTGTGTTCTGATTATTATTTGTGTATTTAAGCCCACCTGATTCCTTAGTTCGCTCTCGGCTCATTGTTGGCTTTACGCAAAAAGTCACGTATGTATTCGGTCTTATGTTTTCCATGTGCTAAGTTCCGCCTTAGCTTCGCGTGCGTTCGGCACGTCACATTTTTGTACTTTTGTCTCCAGCTAAGTTTAGCATTAGCTTCCCGTGCGTAGGCACGCACTTTATTTTCCATTTCTGTACCAGTGTTCTTTTGTTTTATATATTAAAATCAAGTTCTTACCTATACTCCTGCCTGTCTGGTCAACGTGCATCCAAGAGGTTGCAACTCTGCGCAACAAGATGCGCCACAAGTGTGACAATATTGGACCAAAAAATCCAAAAAAGTAAATCTGTTTAGGGCCGCAAAAAATGAAAAGCTTGTTATGAAGGCAACACATGACGTGTCTATATTAGCTATATTAGCCTGCTATCAAATTTACTATGTGTTGCAAACTGAAGCAAATCTTGGTTGACAGAAATGTTGAAATGTAATATTTATTTTACACATTTTTACAACATTAGAAACCATTAGTAAATCAGAGGCTACTCAGAAGGTGAGATAACTCCTGGAAATGACTGGCTTTTAATGACCAAGGGTATAGATGTGTGTGTCCATGTTAAAGGAAACGGCACACTGTCTTCTTTTATCAGATTTATTACAATCTTTGGCAAGCTAGGTAATGTTTGCTGTGGTCTGGAACAACATGGCACATAAACAACTATCTGAAATGCAGCCAATATTACAAACAAATAATGTGTCATGAGACATGTTAAACTAAATTATAAAGAAGATGATAAAAGTCAAGGATACTAAATGAGCTCAAATATACCTACAAAAGAGGCATAACAATGCATTATGGACATACAGCTCGACTAAATAGTACGTTAGCATCGATTAGCTTGCAGTCATGCGCTGACAAAATATGCCTGATTAACACTTCAACAAGTCAATAACATCAACTAAGCTCACTCTTGTGCATTCATGCACAGTATACAACTGTTGGTGGACAAAATGAGACAAAAGAGTGGAAGATTTTACATGTAAATAATCTGTTATGTCACAGTCCACACTATGGTGAGTTCAAGAACCACCGAATTAGTAGGACAAAACGATGTTCACCAAATAGTGTCATCAGTGAAGCATACACAGAAACAAATTAAACAGTGGGCTTTCTAAAAATGCTCCAGGAAGCCACTAGGGTGGCTCGAGAACCGTGGGTTGCTGGCCCCCGACCCAGCGTGTGTCAACATTTGTAGAGCTGCTAGAAGAGTGATATTCTCCTCAAGATGAGTAAAGTATTTATTAGGGGTGTCCAAAAAAATAAAATACATTTTTACTAGAGGTGGGCAAATTAATGCGTTAATTACGAGTTAACTCAGCAATCTATTAACGCCGACAATTATTTTATCGCACATTTGCTTATGTTGTTTACATGCTTTTATTTTGTTAACGCCTTTTCTTAACAAGATTGCGTCGCCTGGATGGGCTTCGGAGTCGAGGGGCTCTTGGTAAAGATGGAACATTTGGCGAAAATACCGGACAATTCTGCAAATTTCATGGCTGGCTTACAGCGTGGTCACTCCGGGATCACTTACGACCGCCAGACAACTCTGAATGTGGATAGATCGGGCCGTTTTGGACTGAATGGCGCGTGCTTGCTAGACCGGCTAGCTAGCATGGGAATACTTTGCCGGCTACATCCAGCGGCCTGTGAAGCAGTGGAGTATATGTGTTGTCTGTCTATTTATGAATAATGCAGACGAGGAGTGTTGGCTGTGTTCTTAACGTTTGCTTTCAAAGCGTGCATATCACAACATACAAGATGCCGTCATGGCGACACAACCTATACCGGGCTACCGCGCATGCTCGTCACTTCTTTTGCATGCTGGGTAGGGTAGTTTTTTTTTTCCCTGGCTCATAACATCACAATATAGTACCATGCATATGATGCGTTCAGTTTATCAAAGCACCATGCAAACAATCGGAAAATTCCCATCATATCAATTCCTAGATATGGTCATAATTATTTTAAGTGCACTACGCAGAATAAACACAACATTATTAATATTGCTACTACAAATAATTTTACCAAAAATTCCCTAAAACGGCCCACTACCTATAATATAGGTTTTTTAAACACAAGATCCCTGATAAAAAAATGTTTCTGCTGTTACCTCAGAAATTGCCTGTTCAGATGTTATGATTCTGGCTCAGAGATTTGTATGTAGATTATATTCATTTTCCATAACAAACATGATAACTCAAATAATCTGGCAGTGGCAATAAGCTTAAATGTTTGTATTTACATTTTTGGAGTTGATTTTCATAAAATATGCTATCTAACTGCTACTGTTTAACAAGGACTGATTTAAATTGTGTTTGCACAACAAATGTTTTGGCGCTTTTGTTCATGTGGGAGAATATTCCAATAAAGGTGCACTACACACTACTTTTGAATTCATTATTGGGCTTTGGGTATACAATGCAGTTAATTGCGATTAATCGGAGAAATAGTGCGATTAACTTCGATTAAAAATTGTAATCGTTGCCCAGCCCTAATTTTTACATTAATCGCAATTCTTACCTGTAACGATTCTTAATCGATTAAAAAAAAAAAATCAAACATACATTTTTTTTTTTTTTTTTTTTTTTCAATCTGTCCTGTCCAGCCACTCAGGCAAATCATATAGTTGATGTAGACAAGTGTTGAATTCGTTTCATGTTGCCTAATTTGTATTTGATTTTAATAAATGTTTGGTGAGAATTTTATTAAATAAAAACAGTTTTATTTAAAGTTATGTAGACATTGGTCAAAACTGTTTATCTTTTTAATGAAGGAATGTAGTTCATCATAGAACAGGCACCCAATGTTATACATTTTGAATCAATAATTGTTTTCAGAAAATAATCCATTTTGAATCAAATTCTTACCTCCAAGAATCAAACCCAATCGTGTGGTGCCCAAAGATTTAAAGACGTAGTATTTATGTTATTTCAGCATTTTCTCAAGCACAATTCAACTCAATTCCAGCACAGGTATAATTCTACCAATAAAACCTCAGTAGAAGAGGATGCAAAATAAAATTCTAGCAGATCTCTTTTTAAGTGTCCGCTGGGGGATTCTGTCCCCTGCTGTGAAGCGGACTTTCACCTCCGTGTTCGATATGAACATTATTAAGCTCCATAATGTAGCCACTTGTGTGTCTGCTCCGAGCCAAACAAAAGCTGCAAATTCTTGGTGAAAGCCCTACATCCTTGTTGGCGAAAAACCTACGTGATGCATGTCACTGGAATACGGAATATAACAAGGGTCGATTGCGAGGTATTCAAAAAAGAGACCTAAAAATTTGCGATCATCATCTGCGCCCGAGGATCTTGTGAGAAGAACAACAACGCCCTGCATGAGCAGGAGAAACCATTTGTATTTCCAAATGGACGCTTTCTCCATACCTGCCGTCAATGGTGTAAAGCCCAACTGCACGGCACTGGTTTGAATGTAACTTAGATAATGGGTTTCGCTATGTAAAGGGCTTTGAGTCACTAGAGAAAAGCGATATATAAATATAATTCACTTCACTTCACGGTTCCTAAAAGTGCTACATTATCCTGCCTGCGCTAACAATATTGTGGCCAAACAGCTCAATTTCAGTTTCATCTGACATCACGTGGATTTTCTGGAGGAAAGTTCTGTGGTCAGATGAAAGAAAAAAATAGCTGTTTGGCCACAATACCCAGCAGTATGTTTGGAAGAGAAAAACTGAGGAACACAGTCAAGCATGGTGGTGGTAGTATTATGGTCTGGGCCTGTTTTGTTGCCGATGGAATTGGTGCTTTACAGAGAGTAAATGGGACAACAAAAAAGAAGGATTACCTCCAAACTAAAATCATCAGCCCGGAGGTTGGGTCTTGGACGCAGTTGGGTGTTCCAACAGGACAATGACCCCAAACACACGTCAAAAGTGGTAAAGGAATGGCTAAATCAGGCTAGAATGAAGGTTTTAGAATGGCCTTCCCAAAGCCCTTACTTAAATGTGTGGACAATGCTGAAGTAACAAGTCCATGTCTGAAAACCAACAAATTTAGCTGACCTGCACCAATTTTGTCAAGAGGAGCGGTGAAAAATTCAAGCAGAAGCTTGCCAGAAGCTTGTGGATGGCAACCAAAAGCGCCTTATTGCAGTGAAACTTGCCAAGGGACATGTAAGCAAATATTAACATTGCTGTATGTATACTTTTGACCCAGCAGATTTTCTCACATTTTCAGTAGACCCATAGTGAATTCATAAAATTGTTGTGGTTTCAAAAAAATAAGAATCCAAGTGCGTAAAAAAAAAAATCTATATTTCATAACAAAAAATCACTGGAGAAAATAAATCTGTAGTACCAATAAATAAGCTCCAGGAAAAAAGGGTCAAAAGTCTGTTCACCATCTGAGGAAATACAAAAACAGTAATCAAAAAGGGTTCAGGGCTTTGATTGATTGATTGATACTTTTATTAGTAGATTGCACAGTTCAGTACATATTCCGTACAATTGACCACTAAATGGTAACACCCGAATAAGTTTTTCAACTTGTTTAAGTCGGGGTCCACGTAAATCAATTCATTGTAAAAGGGCAAAGGTCCGAAAAAGTGAGCTCAGGCTGGATTGTACCGCAGGCAACGGCTGGACTGGCACTGGCTGGGTGGAGATCCAGGGTTTAAGTCGTGTGGTTGATTAAACGCAGGTGGGCTCGGATGACTGGCAGAACCCCTGCAACTGATGACCGGGGAGGGGACTTACAGACACAGGAGGAAATAAAAGGCAGGAGAACCGCCCTCATGACAAAAATAACCAACCTTCATGATTGTTTTTTGTGACCAACAAGTATGTGCTCCAATTACTTTATCACAAAAAAAATAAGAGTTGTAAAAAATATATTTAATCGCAGTTAAACACATTGTTCATAGTTACCTCAAAATTTATGGTGATTGATTGCAGTGGCAGAGGGGTTAGTGCGTCTGCTTCACAATACGAAGGTCCTGCAGTCCTGGGTTCAAATCCAGGCTCGGGATCTTTCTGTGTGGAGTTTGCATGTCCTCCCCGTGAATGCGTGGGTTCCCTCCGGGTACTCCGGCTTCCTCCCACTTCCAAAGACATGCACCTGGGGATAGGTTGATTGGCAACACTAAATTGGCCCTAGTGTGTGAATGTGAGTGTGAATGTTGTCTGTCAATCTGTGTTGGCCCTGCGATGAGGTGGCGACTTGTCCAGGGTGTACCCCGCCTTCTGCCCGATTGTAGCTGAGATAGGCGCCAGCGCCACCTGCGACCCCGAAAGGGAATAAGCGGTAGAAAATGGATGGATGGATGGATTGCAGAAAGATATACTTTTTCATCATTAAAAAGGATACCCAAGAACAATAAATTTCAAGTTTTTAATACCATGACTAGACAATTTATTTTCTTCAATGAAATGTTTTTTCAACAATATGCTTTTTGAAACCGCTTAACACGAAAAGGACATAAGCACATTTTTTTTTTTTTTAAAGAGAATAAAAGAGAACATAATTTGTATTTGTTGGAAAACATCATTTGTATTCCTGCTTTAGGAACACTTGCACTTAAAGGAGAGGAGCTACACTTCCATCTTTAGATAGCGGTTTCACGCCTAAACAATGCAAATTGTGGATTGTCACGATCATGTTTTGATTGTCATAGATTTTAGGTAGTGATGCACCGATTAATCGGTAACCGAATATATTCGGCCGAATCTGGCAAAAAAAGTCACATTCGGCCTTCGGTGGAATGAGTTAAAAGCAAGGCCGAATAGTGGCGTGTGACGCAATGACGCAATTTTTTGACGCGGTGACGCAATCAACCAACGTGCAGTGACGCGGTGACGTTGTAACCCGGCGCCTTTGGAAAAATGTCAGCAGTGTAGAAATATTTTAAAGTGTCGGAAAGTGACCAAAATAATTGCAGTTTGCAACGAATGTTCAGCCAAACTGTCTCGAGGAAGTGCCTCAGCAAAGACCTTCAGCACTACTGCTTTAATTTATCATTTAAAAGCCAAACACCCAGAAAAGCATGCCGAGTACGAGAAAGAGACGGCTGCGGCTGTAAAAGTTTGCGACTGACAGTGCCAAAGCAAACGGAATTACATAGAAGGTAATGGAGTTTATGGCTTTGGATGATCAACTGTTTTGTGTTGTGGAGGACATTGGCTTTCGGAGACTCATGGAGCACATTGAGCCCCGTTACACGATACCGAGCAGACGATGTTTCTCTGATGCTTGCTTACCGGAGATGTATGACAGTGTTGCAGCCCGCGTCCACGAGCTCTTGGTTAAAGATAATGATGTTCACTTCAGCTTCACGACAGACATATGGAGCGCGGATGTCAGCCCCACCAGCATGCTGAGTTTAACTGCACAATGGGTAGACAAGGATTTCAAGTTACAAAAGATTGTACTTCACTCACAGGAGTTCAGAAGGTCCCATACGGCAGCAGCCATATCCGACGCATTCACCAGGATGTTTGAAATGTGGCAAATAGACCGGGCTGAACTTATCTATATTCAATCAATCAATCAATGTTTACTTATATAGCCCTAAATCACTAGTGTCTCAAAGGGCTGCACAAACCACCACGACATCCTCGGTAGGCCCACATAAGGGCAAGGAAAACTCACACCCAGTGGGACGTCTGTGACAATAATGATTATGAGAACCTTAGAGAGGAGGAAAGCAATGGATGTCGAGCGGGTCTAACATGATACTGTGAAAGTTCAATCCACAATGGATCCAACACAGTCGCGAGAGTCCAGTCCAAAGCGGGTCCAACTCAGCAGCGAGAGTCCCGTTCACAGCGGAGCCAGCAGGAAACCATCCCAAGCGGAGGCGGATCAGCAGCGCAGAGATGTCGAGGCGGATCAGCAGCGCAGAGATGTCCCCAGCCGATACACAGGCAAGCAGTACATGGCCACCGGATCGGACCGGACCCCCTCCACAGGGGAGAGTGGGACATAGAAGAAAAAGAAAAGAAACAGCAGATCAACTGGTCTAAAAAGGGAGTCTATTTAAAGGCTACAGTATACAACTGAGTTTTAAGTTGAGACTTAAATGCTTCTACTGAAATTAAAATAAATTAAATTAAAATAGTTTTATACATAGTTAGTTTCCTTCTTTTTATTCTGAAGCTGAAGTACTGTTATTGACAAATCTGTTCTGTCCTGGGATATGTTGTGTACCTGTATAAGTGTATGAGGTTACAAGCACACACTTATTGAGATTTAGTGGGGCCTCTGTTTACATTATTAGCCTGTTGTGTAGGCTACCTGTATAAGTATAAGAGGTTACAAGCACACACTTATTGAGATTTACTTGAGCCTTCTGTTTACATTATTAGCCTGTTGTGTAGGCTACCTGTATAAGTGTATGAGGTTACAAGCACACACTTATTGAGATTTATTGGGGCCTCTGTTTACATTATTAGCCTGTTGTGTAGGCTACCTGTATAAGTGTAAGAGGTTACAAGCACACACTTAATTGAGATTTACTTGAGCCTTCTGTTTACATTATTAGCCTGTTGTGTAGGCTACCTGTATAAGTGTATGAGGTTACAAGTACACACTTATTGAGATTTACTTGAGCCTTCTGTTTACATTATTAGCCTATCTACTGTGGCTAAGCAGACTTTTGCCAAAAGGACAATAATTCATTTGTTGTGGGTTTATCCACTTTAATGCACTTAATTTTTTTTTGGAATGCCTGTTTTGTTTGAAGGCCTAATATAAATGAAACACTGTGCTTTTTTTGGAAAGCAAAGGCTACTGGAATATTGAAAAAAATGTCAATATTCAATAGAAAAATTACTTTATTTGAAAAACATGTCTAAACATTGATTCTAGGCTATTTATGCAATATAATTTTTTTTTGAAAAACTGCATTCATTATTCGGTATTCGGCCTTCGGCCAAGCGCTTAAATTGTATTCGGTTTCGGCTTCGGCCACAAATTTTCATTTCGGTGCATCGCTAATTTTAGGTGATCATTTTTCTACATGAATAAATGTTTCTGATATTCTGTACTTTACATGTTGTACAAGTTAGAAGTGGTAGTAGTTAAATTTGGACATGTTAAAAACAAAGCACAATAAAAATAATGGCAAAAGGTAATAATCTTGATAACAATACATTAAGGTGACAAAAATAGAAACAAGTATTTCACAATGAAAACATAGAAAAAATTATAACAATACATAATAGTTCTTTTTTTTTCATATCCAAAAAGGAGTGTGAGGAAGTGAACTCCCACCCCTTATTTTTTATTTTATAAATCAGATAACTGTCATGTTTTTGTGATCATGTGCTGTTTAGTTATGTTCTGTTTTGTTTTTGACTCCATTAGTTCCTGTTTTTGCGCACCCTGGTTTGTTTTTGTTTCCATGACTACCAATCAGTTCACCTGTTTTCACGACTCACACACCTGATTCACTTGGACTCATGCACCTGTTGTCAATCACCACGTCACCATTTAGGCCTGTAGTTGCCAGGCAGTTAGCCTGGCGACATCACTCTCTACCACCCTCTATCACCACCTCCACACCCTTGTTATCCATGCCGATGATCCATGCTCTTTTTCCGTCCAAGTAAGTTTTTCTTTATTCATGCCATAGTGCAAGTTTTTGTTTTATGTCCATAGTTTTGCTTTAGTGCAAGTTTTCGTTTTTAGAGCCAAGAGTCAAATGGCAACTTTCTGGCCTGTGAGCGCTTTTCGTTGGTACCTTTTTTGAGTTATTAATTAAAATATGTCATTACCTTCACGCCATGTCCGTTCCAATCGCTTTGCACCACGGGAAAACAAACCACTCCATAGTCCACACCTTGACAATAACTAGCTTTCTAATCATTATTATCATTATATACAATGTAAAATGTTCCGGTTTTCGTGCAACATTTTATGAATAGTCTTTTACCTAATTCACTCACTTTTCTTTAGCACAAAAAAAAAACTAAATAATAAATATGTGCAATATACACATACTGTTTGTGGTGATATGACCACAAGTACTCATTGATGGTAACACCAACCAATAAATAACTACCCAAATATTTAGAATAATAATAATGATGTAAACACTTTGAGATTGTTAGAAACTCTCATTCTTGTACATATTGAAAATCATGTCTTCATATGTTTTTTTTTCAAACAAAATTATGGTACATTTCATCCATCCATCCATTTTTTACCGCTTGTCAATACAGTATTTAATTCAAATGCATAGGTAAATTCATATATTATTCCCTGTGACAAGCGGCCCTCTAAGGACAGCCCTAACTGCAATGTGGCGCTTTGAAGAAAACAAGTGTGACACCCCCGATCTAAAAAGATAAACACAAATGTATCTCTTAGTAAATATGCCATGAAGTGTAAATGTGAAAATGACCAGGAGAGGTCACTGTTATGTCATGTGAGCAGTAGCCTGGTAGGCACCTCCAGAAATATAAAATAGTTGTATACAACTTGAATAATGCCAATCCAGTTTGTGCCATTTATGTAATTGTGATATTTAATAAAAATGTTGAATTTAGGTATTTTAATGTCCAAACATTTTGATGTACAATGGCAGCCATTGGAGCAGCTGCAGTAAATTCTGAGTGATTTAGGTCAAAAAATGGACTTGGTGGTTGAAGCCCACTGACAGCTGAGGAGGATCATCACATCTGGACACAGTACACCTGTTGTCCTTGGTGCATTATCAACATCTGCACCGTCGCTGCGGCTTCGTTTAGATTCCACTGCTTGTTTCAACGCTGTTTTGTTTGGCCAGCTGCATTGTTGTGCTGTTAATTGTCCTGGAATGTGTCTGTGAAGATCCCAGGGATGTTCATCATGGTTACATTTCTTCTGCTGTACAGTACGTGACGGAGGATGTATGTAAAAAATGTAGGGTTTTCCATGGCAAAAAAGAGAGGCAAGTCAAACTTGGAGTCAGTAACTATGGTAACCTATACTGGGAATCGAACTTGGTTGCTGGTCGGTCCATCATTCCATTCATTTACTTACTTTGGGGTCTTTCTGTTTGGAGTTTGCATGTTCTACCCATGACTGCGTGGGTTCCCTTCGAGTACTCTGGCTTCCTCCCACTTCCAAATACATGCACCTGGGGATAGGTTGATTGGCAACACTAAATTGGCCCTAGTGTGTGAATGTGAGTGTGATTGTTTTCTGTCTATCTGTGTTGGCCCTGCGATGAGGTGGCGACCTGCAGCACATTTTAAAGACACTACTACCAAAAAAATACTTTAAAGGCGGAGACAACTAATAACACAACTCTGACATGCAGGTGTTCTTTTTCAAAAAAACAAACAAGCAACACACACGCACGCAGTATATATATATATATATATATATATATATATATATATATATATATATATATATATATATATATATATATATATATATATATATATATATATACACACATATTAATTTTTATATTTCAATAAATGTGTCTTCTGCGTTTTTCATATCGTGACCTTGTTTGGGCTGATTCATTAGATTCCTGTTCATTGCTCTTATTTTTTTCCCCCATTTTTCACCATTTCACCTTTTGAAACTTTTATTAGTAGATTGCACAGTACAGTACATATTCCTTACAAATACGGTTTTCAACTTGTTTAAGTGGGGGTCCATGTTAATCAATTCATGGGCTGAGCGCTGACTCTTTCACCTGACTCTGATTGGAAATCTCCACACACCTGTCCTTGGCTGCCAATCAGGAAGCTTCTTAAGCCAGCCTTATCAGGACGGAGCTGGAACATGACGTGCCATTATATTGTTGTTAGCAACTAACTGCTCACAGTTGGAATAGGACCACATTGGACCACATCTAAACGGTATTCAAGCTCTCTGCTCCCATCCGAAGGCTAAAGTTGGTATTGCACACCCCAATCATGCTTCTTGCTTGCACAGTTTTTAGATCAGGGGCGCTCACACTTTTTCTGCAGGTGAGCTACTTTTCAATTGACCAAGTCGAGGAGATCTACCTCATTCCTATTTATAATTTATATTTATTTATTTATGAAAAATACTTTTTTGTTAACAAGTTAATGGTGTTTAATGATAATACAAGCATGTTTAACACACATAGATACCTTTCTTTCATGAAGACAATAATATAAGTTGGTGTATTTGATTCTGATGACTTGCATTATTGGAATCAGACAGTGGCGCTGATAACGTCCGCATTTTCAAATGGATGAAAAAAAAAGTCCTCCTTTCTGTCCAATACCACATGAAAGTGGTTGGATTTGGCATCTCATTTGTCCAACTTGCATACTTGTTTTTAAACACTTTGTTATGAGAGTAGCATATGTGTGTGGCCCTTTAATGTCTGGCAGCAGGTGAGTGACGTCAGTGAGTGTGCGGGTGGGCAAGCAAGTGAGAAAGCGGTCGCTGAGGGCGGGGGAGAAATACATTGGCATCAAACTCCGTAGCTTGCTAGCTTGTGCACGCTAGCTTTCTGAGACTCTTATTTTGTTAGCACAGGCAGGATGAAACAGGTCTTTTATGGTGAAGACAGGAACTGTGCAGTCGGTCTATAGAGTTTTGACAGTAGGTACGGAGTCTCTAGAAATAAAATGTGCTTCTCTGCGTCCGCCCTGTTAGTGATTTTTTTCTTAAATATGAGCTCGCAGCAGCCAGCGTCATCTCACAAGATCCTCGGGTGCCGAGAATGTCAAACAACTGACGAAAGTGAAGTCTTGGTATGATTGATGATTGCTCATTTTTATGTACATTTTTTAATGCCTGGCTTGAGATCGACTGACACACCCTCCGAGATCGACCAGTCGATCGCGATCGACGTAATGCCCACCCCTGCTTTAGATGGTCTTGCAGACAGAACAGGCACGTGCGTTATTTAAACAAATATGGTTGATGATGTTAGACTCTACCCACATTCTTTTGTTAAACAGTCAAAGGCCATGTCTTCTGGAAGATTTCACAAGCTTTAATTTAAAACTGGTCAAAGGTAAATGTGACAGCGTTGGTCTCACTCCCGCCAAAGCATTGTTGATTATGTACGTTATTGCCATTAAGGTGATCCCTGATGAAGAAGAATTCACCAGCAGATAAGTCCAATGAGTCAACAAGTCCATGTCATGAAGATAGAGGCCAGTCCAAGGAAAAACCATGGGATCAGAAGGAAGAAATTTG
This sequence comes from Nerophis ophidion, assembly GCF_033978795.1. Lineage (NCBI taxonomy): Eukaryota > Metazoa > Chordata > Actinopteri > Syngnathiformes > Syngnathidae > Nerophis > Nerophis ophidion. Next base: position 17,049,692 of record NC_084631.1, on the reverse strand, counting down.
AGACGTTCCATACATCGTTGAGGGGAATTTTGTCAAAAGGGATGTATCATTTTGCTGAAATTATTATCAGGAATTAAAACTACAAACTCCATGGGATCAGAAGGAAGAAATTTGAGATGTTCCATACATCGTTGAGGGGAATTTTGTCAAAAGGGATGTATCATTTTGCTGAAATTTTTATCAGGAATTAAAACTACAAACTCTGACCAAACATTATAGTGTGTGAATGTGAGTGTGAATGTTGTCTGTCTATCTGTGTTGGCCCTGCGATGAGGTGGCGACTTGTCCAGGGTGTACCCCGCCTTCCGCCCGATTGTAGCTGAGATAGGCGCCAGCGCCCCCCGCGACCCCAAAAGGGAATAAGCGGTAGGAAATGGATGGATGGATGGATAGTTTTGGAGGATGTTCATTCAGTTGATTCATTTACACAAAACTATAGTCCTTTCAAATGGCAACTTTCTGGCCTTAGAAAACACTAAAAGAAATCAAATACTGTAATTGCGGTAGTCTTTATTAGTTACATTTTTACATCAAGTAGTGTTAAAAAAATATGGAATCTCTCAATTCTTAGGAATTATTGAGGAATCTCCCTGTAAATCGTATTAAATCTGTTCATTAGTCTGCAGTTCAATTTTCGGCTATAAGAAACACTAAATAAATTAAACTGTGTTATTGCGGGAGTAAGTAATAGTTTAATGTTTAGATAAAAAAAATATTGAATTTTTCAATTCTTAGGAAGAAAATTATAGAATCGCTCCCCGCAATCGGATTAACTTTGTTCATTAGTCTACAGTTAAAAATGAGTGTGCACACCTGTGTCACCGGGTGGATTGGCATGACTCATGACTCCAACATGAGAGATGTCAATTGAAACAAAGTAGAGGATTATCAAACTTCCTCAAGAAGGTAACTAATCACGCAATGTTGCAAAATATGTTGACTGTTCAGTCAGCTGTGTCTAAAATCTGGACCGAGTACAAACAACATGGGAATGTTGTAAAAGGCAAGCATACTGGGAGACCAAGGAAAACATCGAAGTGTTAAGACTGAAAACATAAAGCAATATGTCTTGAAGACAGAAAATGCACAGCCAAATAAATGATGTACACATGGTTGGAAACCATAGAATAAAAGGGAATGGAATTTAAATATAGAAAAGCTGAACAAAAGCTGTTAACATCGAAACATGAAAACACAAGGTGTGGCAGTCTCTTGCTGTCGTCGTGCGGGTTCAGTGGACCACCCAGGAAGGACATGCTTTTGAGCAGGTTTGAGGTCTTTATTTTTCAATAAAGCTTGGTTGCAGCTCGGATCGCTTTTCAGCTCCTTCCTCCACTGCTCGTTCCTGGTCTCCTTTTCAGCCGCTGCCGTCGTCGTCGTTCTCGTCTTGCGCTCTGTGGTGCTCTCGCTTCTCATGCGCTGCGGACTCTCCTCCTTCCTCCTCGATCTCTCTTCCTTCTCCCCTTTTATACAGTGTCAGGAGAAATGTTAATCGTTTCCCGGTGTGTGAGCCACGCACCTGAATTCGATTGCGGCGGCGTCGCTCTAGGCACACCACGCCGCATTTTCCGCCTCCTTGCCGCCATCTTGGGCAGAGCTGCAGCGTGCCCTGCCCCGCCGACGGCCCGTCGGCTGCGCCTCTCCACACAAGGTTACAATGAGCTAAGGAATAGCAATGGTGGACTATGGATGACTGGATGAAAGTCATATTCAGTGGTGAATCGTGAATCTGCATTGGACAAGATGATGCCAGAACTTTTGTTTGTTGCCAATGAGATTTATGAAGACGACTGCCTGAAGAAAACGTGCACATTTCCACAGTCAATCATTGATGATATAGGACTGCATGTCAGGTTGTGTCACTGGGAAGATAGCCGTCATTGCATATTGTAAATGCACAACACACATTGACATTTTGGACACTTTTCTTATTCATCAATTGAAAAGATATTGGGGATGATGACATCATTTTCCTCTGAGCAAAAACCGTAAAAAGACAAGTAAGGGCAACGTCATGGCATGAACATAGTCTTGATCTCAATACAATGGAAACTGTGTGGTGGAAATTGAAAAAAATGGTCCATGACAAGCCCTGTGATGAGGTGGCGACTTGTCCAGGGTGTACACCCACCTTCCACCCAGCACCCCCCGCGACCCCAAAAGGGATAAGCGGTAGAAAATGGATGGTTGGATGGGTCCACGACAAGACTCCAACCTGCAAAACGGATCTGACAACAGCAATCAGAGAAAGTTGGAGCAATTGATGAAGAGTCCGGTTTGTCACTCGTTAAGTCAATGACTCATACAAGCCTCGTAAAAGCCAGATTTTGTACAACAAAGTACTGGTGCTGTGTTGTAGTGTTTATTGTTTGTTTGTTTTTCATCATTTTGACTTTGGTTGTACAGTATTTTTAAAACAATTATTTTTTCCTCAGAATTGAGTGATTCCATCTATTTTGTTTCCACTCTGCTTGGTCTCAAGATGAAACTATTATTCCATCCATCCATTTTCTACCGCTTATTCCCCTTTGGGGTCGCGGGGGGTGCTGGTGCCTATCTCAGCTACAATCGGGCGGGAGGCGGCGTACACCCTGGACAAGTCGCCACCTCATCGCAGGACCAAAACAGATAGACAGACAACATTCACACTCGCATTCACACACTACGGCCAATTTAGTGGTGCCAATCAACCTATCCCCAGGTGCATGTCTTTGGAAGTGGGAGGAAGCCGGAGTACCCGGAGGGAACCCACACATTCACGGGAAGAATATGCAAACTCCACACAGAAAGATCCCAAGCCCGGGATTGAACCCTGACTACTCAGGACCTTCATATTGTGAGGCAGATACACTAACCCCTCTACCACCGTGAAGCGTGAAACTATTATTGACTACCACAATTTTAGTAAATGGTAAATGGGTTATACTTGTATAGCGCTTTTCTACCTCCAAGGTACTCAAAGTGCTTTGACACTATTTCCACATTCACCCATTCACACACTGCTGGTGAAAGCTGCCATGCAAGGCCCTAACCACCACTCGTCAGGAGCAAGGGTGAAGTGTCTTGCTCAAGGACACAACGGAAGTGACGAGGTTGGTAGAAAGTGGGGATTGAACCAGGAACCCTCAGGTTGCTGGCACGGCCACTCTCCCAACCGCGCCATGCTGCCCCAGTGTTTTGTTTGAAGCCAGAAAGTTGGCATTTAAAATGTGTGTCATGTCTGTAAACTGATTTTTTTTTTCTAGAAAATTAAACAACTGAATGAACATTCCCCAAGACTGGTGATTTCATCATTTTTTCCATATTTGAGGCTCATCACTTTGTTTTAAGACTGTATCATTCTTTAGCTATTGAAGACAATTTAAACTCGAGATTACACTTTTGGAGCCAACCATCCTTCTTTCAGCCTTGTACCAGTGATTACAAGTACCAAAACATGAAGCTGTATATGTGTGTCCTTAATCAAATTCAAGTTTAAGACAAATGTGTGAATTTAAGTGCATATTTAATATAATACTTGCTCTGCTCAGTGACCTAGTGGTTAGAGCAGGGGTGCCCATTACGTCGATCGCGAGCTACCAGTCGACCGCGGGGGTGTCTCAGTCGATCTCGAGCCAGGCTTTTAAAAAAAATAGACCTAAAAATTAGTGATCATCAATCTTCACCAAGACGTCACTTAAATGACATTCACGGTACCGGAGGGTCTTGTGAGATGACGCTGGCTGCTGCAAGATCATTATTATTAAAATATGACCGAGAGGAAGGCGAGAAACACTTTTTATTTCAACAGACTCTCGTGCCGTACCTTCCATCAAAACTCTAAAGGCCGACTGCACATTTCCTATCTTCACAATAAAAGCCCTGCTTCATGCTGCCTGCGCTAACTAAATACAGAGTCTCGGAAAACTGGCGTGCACAAGCGATCCCTCAGAAAGCTGGCGTGCACATCACTTGTGCACGCCAGCTTTCCAAGACTCTTATTTTGTTTGCGCAGGCAGCATGAAGCAGGGCTTTTATTGTGAAGATAAGAAATATGCAGTCGGCCTTTAGAGTTTTGACGGAAGGGACGGCGCGAAAGTCTGTTGAAATAAAAAGTGTTTCTCGCCTTCCTCTCTGTCATTTTTTCATAATAATGAACTGGCAGCAGCCAGCGTCATCTCACAAGACCCTCGGGTGCCGTGAATGTCAATCAAGCAAGCTACGGAATTTGCCGCCAATGTTTTTCTTGTAAAGTGTATGGAAGCTGGATGAATTAGATGCCAAAAACCAACCACTTTCATGTGGTATTGTACAGAAAGGACAACTTTTTTTCTCCTCCATTTGAAAATGTGGGCGTTATCATCATTACTGTCTGATTCCAATCAATGCAAGTCATCAGAATCAGGTAATACACCAACTTATATTCTTGTCTTCGTGAAAGAAAGACATCTATATGTGTTACACATGCTTGTATTATCATTAAACACATTTAACTTGTTTACAAAAATGTCTCTTTCATAAATAAATAAATATAAATGATATATATAAATGAGGTAGATCCCCTCGAGTTGGTCAATTGAAAAGTAGCTCGCCTGCAGAAAAAGTGTGGGCATCCCTGGGTTAGAGTGTTCCCCCTGAGATCGGTAGGTCGAGTCATACCAAAGACTATAAAAACGGGACCCGTTACCTCCCTGCTTGACACTCAACACATCAAGGGTTGGAATTGGGGGTTAAATCACCAAAAATGATCCCCGGGCGCGGCCACCGCTGCTGATCACTGCTCCCCTCACCTGCCAGTGGGTGATCAAGGGTGATGGATTTTCCCCACACCTAGTGTGTGTGTGACAATCATTGGTACTTTAACTTTTAACTTCTAATATTCTAACAATTATATATTTTTGCATGTAATTTTACTGAACTTGCTTATATTTTGTGCTAAATAAGACTTGTTTTTCATATGTAGTACTAGGACTAATTTGTGGGGGTGTCCCGATACAACATTTTCACTTCTAACACCAATATTGCAGTATTGGTCGATACCTATATTAACCCAATAAGATATCAGCACACACCTTTATTATATTGTAGGGTGAAACATTAGAAAATATTTGATTGAGGTAAATTAAGCAAAGATGGTAGGTATGAAAACACTAGACTTATTCTTTTTTAGTTATGCTTTCGAGGTGGATTGTCAATACATACAGTCGTGGTCAAAAGACCACAGAACTTTCCCCCAGAAGGTCTTATCTTTGTCCTTGTGATGTCAGATGAAACAACAATTGAGCTGTTGGGCCACAATACCCAGCAATATGTTTGGGGGAGAATAGGTGAGTCCTTTAGTCCCAGGAACACTGCTCTTACCGTCACGCATGGTGGGGGTAGTATTATGCTCTGGGCCTGTTTTGCTGCCAATGGAACTGGTGCTTTACAGAGAGTAAATGGGACAATGAAAAAGGAGTATTGCCTCCAGAATTCTTCAGGACAACCCAGAATCATCAGCCCGGAGGTTGGGTCTTGGGCGCAGTTGGGTGTTCCAACAGGACAATGACCCCAAACACACGTCAAAAGTGGTAAAGGAGTGGCTAAGGTTTTAGAATGGCCTTCCCATCCTGATTTTAAACGTGTGGACAATGCTGAAGAAACAAGTCCATGTCAGAAAACCAGCTGAACTGCACCAATTTTGTCAAGAGGACTGGTCAAAAATTCAACCAGAAGCTTGTGGATGGCTACCAAAAGCGCCGTATTGTAGTGAAACTTGCCAAGGAACATGTAAGTAAATTTGAACATTGCTGTATGTATACTTTTGACCCAGCAGATTTGCTCACATTTTCAGTAGACCCATAATAAATTCACAAACGAACCAAACTTCAAGAATGTTTTTTGTGACCGACATGTGCTCCAATCACTCTATCACAAAAAAATAAGAGTTATAGAAATTATTGGAAACTCAAAACAGCCATGACATTATGTTCTTTACACATGTATGTAAACTTTTGACCACGACCGTAATTCACCAAATTAAGAGCATAACACAGTACCTTGAATGATCCAGACACATTTTTTGTTAGATACTTTTTAATATGCTTTTGCTTTTACTTTGTAAAGTAATATAGAACCATGATTATCATATACTTGTTAATATTGGCAAATGTTGTGTTTTAGCCAAGTGTTTTTCAGTCTGGTGTGTTGTGGAAAATTATGTAATTTTGCCTATTTGGGTTAAAACATTTTTTTTTCTAACTAGTAATTATAGTCTGCAAATGATGTGTTGTTGTTGAGTGTCGGTGCTGTCTAGAGCTCAGCACAGTAACCGTGTAATACTCTTCCATATCAGTAGGTGGCAGCAGGTAGCTAATTGCTTTGTAGCTATCGGAAACAGGTTGCAGGTAAAAAAAGTGTCTAATGCTTGAACCAAAAAAAACCCAACAAAAGGTCAAAAAAGGCATTAAAATATAGGGAAGGCTATGCAAAACGAAACTAAAATTGAACTGGCTACAAAGTAAACAAAAACAAAATGCTGGACGACAGCAAAGACTTACTGTGGAGCGAAGACGGCCTCCACAAAGTACATCCAAACATGACATGACAATCAAAAATATCCACACAAAGAAGGATAAACACAACTGAAATATTCTCGATTGTTAAAACAAAGTGGATGCGGGAAATATTGCTCAAAGGAAGACATGAAACTGATACAGGAAAATACCAAAAAAAGAGAAAAAGCCACCAAATTAGGAGCGCAAGACAAGAAGTAAAACACTACACAGAGGTAAACTGCAAAAAAACTCAGAATAAGTCACAGCGTGATGTGACAGGTAGTGACAGTATACCTACTTTGAGACAAGAGCTATAGTGATGCATGCTTGGTTATGGTTTGAAGTCATATCCAACAATTGCGACATCAACTTTTTATTGTCAACTGAGTTTGGTTTTTGAATGATTTCTGCTGGTGGTGTGCCTCTGGATTTTTTCAAAGCAAAATATGTGCCTTGGTTAAAAAAAGTACGGAAAAACACTGTTTTAGCCTCTTATATTTTTCGAATGAAGACACTTTTCACTAGAGATATCCGGTAATATCGGACTGCTGTTATTATCTGCTGATAAATGCTGTAAAAATGTGATATCGGAAAATATCTGTATCGGTTTCAAAATTATCGGCATCGGTTTCAAACAGTAAAATGTATGACTTTTTAAAATGCCGCTGTGTACACGGAAGTAGGGTGAAGTACCGAGTAAACCTTAAAGGCACTACCTTTGCTCGCTGGCCCAATCATATAATATCTACGGCTTTTCACACACACAAGTGAATGCCACACATACTTGGCCAACAGCCATACAGGTCACACTGAGGGTGGCTGTATTAACAACTTTAATCAATCAATCAATGTTTATTTATATAGCCCTAAATCACAAATGTCTCAAAGGACTGTACAAACCATTACGACTACGACATCCTCGGAAGAACCCACATGAGGGCAAGGAAAACTCACACCCAGTGGGCAGGGAGAATTCACACCCAGTGGGACGCCAGTGACAATGATGACTATGAGAAACCTTGGAGAGGACATCAAATGTGGGCAACCCCCCCCCCCTCTAGGGGACCGAATGCAATGGATGTTTAACACTGTTTCAAATATGCATTCTTGTTTGGTGAACCCACACCAAACAAGAATGACAAACTCATTTCGGGAGAACATCCGCACCGTAATACAACATAAAAACAACAGAACAACCAACCAGAATCCCTTGCAGCACTAACTCTTCCGGGACGCTACAATATACAGCCAGCCACTCTCCTCAACCCCCACCCCACCTCAACCCCGCCCTCTCCAACCCTGCCCACCTCAACCTCCTCATGCTCTCTTAGGGAGAGCATGTCCCAAATTCCAAGCTGCTGTTTTGAGGCATGTTAAAACAAATAATGCACTTTGTGACTTCAATAATAAATATGTCAGTGCCATGTTGGCATTTTTTTCCATAACTTGAGTTGATTTATTGTGGAAAACCTTCTTACATTGTTTAATGCATCCAGCGGGGCATCACAACAAAATTAGGCATAATAATGTGTTAATTCCACGACTGTATATATCGGTATCGGTTGATATCTGTATCAGTAATTAAGAGCTGGACAATATCGGATATCGGCAAAAAAGCCATTATCGGACATCTCTACTTATCACACATCAGAAGCTTTTTACCACCTAAAAATGTTGCCAAAGGAACAGGCTTAGAAAGACTAATCTGCGCCTTTGTCTCCAGCAGGTTGGACTACGGTAACGGCTTTCTCACTGGGCTCTAAAATGAGCTGTAAAGAAGCTGCGGTACGTCCAGAATGCTGCTGCTCGAGTCCTGACGAGAACCTGGAAATATGACCGAATTAGTCCAGTGCTTAGGTCATTGCACTGGCTTCCTGGTGCTCAAATAATGGACTTTAAAACAGCTCAGCTTTTGTACAAGTCTTTTCATGGTCTTGTGCCAAAGTACATCTCTGACATATTGGAGCCATATGAGCTATCTCGGCCTCTGAGAACCTAAGAGAGTGGTCTCCTGCTGGTGCCCGGAGTCAGGACCAAATATAGCGAGGCTGTGTCTCCCTTTTATGCTCCTAAGATCTGGAATAGTCTTCCTGGAGATTTGAGACAGGCCTCAACGTTGGCAATGCTCAAATCCAGCCTGAAAACACTTTTATTTAATTGTGCATATGGCAAATGAAAGGTTTTTTTTCAACATTCTTTGACTTTAATTTCTCTTATGATGGTTTTATCTCGTGCTACGAATTTAATTTGAATTATGATGATTGGAGATTATTTCAATTATATTTTTTCACCCTTGTACATCACTTTGAATTGTCCTGTGCATGTGCCTTGTGCTCTAAAAATAAACTTGCCTTGCTTTATTACTTATATTGAGCTTGTGTGCTATTGTGTGCTTGGCTGTTGTGTAGCTGCCAGTAGCCTATTGCCTACCATGTTTACCATGTAGTACAAACCCCATTTCCATATGAGTTGGGAAATTGTGTTAGAGGTAAATAAAAACAGAATACAATGATTTGCAAATCATTTCCAACCTATAGTCAATTGAATGCACTACAAAAACAAGATAGTTGATGTTCAAACTAATAACCTTTATTTTTTTTTGCAAATAATGATTAACTTAGGATTTCATGGCTGCAACACGTGCCAAAGTAGTTGGGAAAGGGCATGTTCACAATCACCTTTTCTTTTAATAACAATCAATCTTTGGGAACTGCAGGAAACTAATTGTTGAAGCTTTGAAAGTGGAATTCTTTCCCATTCTTGTTTTATGTAGAGCTTCAGCCGTTCAACAGTCCGGGGTCTCCGCTGTCTTATTTTACGCTTCATAATGCGCCACACATTTTCGATGGGAGACAGGTATGGACTGCAGGCGGGCCAGAAGTGTACCAGCACTCTTTTTTTGCAAAGCCACACTGTTGTAACACGTGCTGAATGTGGTTTGGCATTTTCTTGCTGAAATAAGCAGGGGCGTCCATGAAAAAGACGGCGCTTAGATGGCAGCATATGTTTTACCAAAACTTGTATGTACCTTTCAGCATTAATGGTTCCTTCACAGATGTGTAAGTTACCCATGCCTTGGGCACTAATGCACCGCCATACCATCACAGATGCTGGGTTTTGAACTTTGCGTTGATAGGAGTCTGGATGGTTCGCTTCCCCTTTGGTCCGGATGACACAATGTAGAATATTTCCAAAAACAGTTTGAAATATGGACTCGTCAGACCACAGAACACTTTTCCACTTTATATCAGTCCATCTTAGATGATCTCGGGCCAAGAGAAGCCGGCGGCATTTCTGGATGTTGTTCATAAGTGGCTTTCGCTTTGGATAGTAGAGTTTTAACTTGCACTTACAGATGTAGCGACCAACTGTATTTAGTGACAGTGGTTTTCTGAAGTGTTCCTGAGCCCATGTGGTGATATCCTTTAAAGATTGATGTCGGTTTTTGATACGTCTGAGGGATCGAAGGTCACGGTCATTCAATGTTGGTTTCCGGCCATGCTGCTTACGTGTAGGGATTTCTCCAGATTCTCTGAACCTTTTGATGATATTATGGACTGTAGATGTTGAAATTTCTCGGAATTGCACTTTGAGAAACGTTGTTCTTAAACTGTTTGACTATTTGCTCAAGCAGTTGTGGACAAAGGGGTGTACTTCGCCCCATCCTTTCTTGTGAAAGATTGAGCATTTTTTGGGAAGCTGTTTTTATATCCAATCATAGGTGCGCCTGTGGGATGTTCCAAATAAGTGTCTGATGAGTATTCCTCAACTTTATCAGTATTTATTACCACCTTTACCAACTTCTTTGTCACAAGTTGCTGCCATCGAATTCTTAAGTTAATGATTATTTGCATTTTTTTTTTTTTTTATCAGTTTATATTTACATCCAACACAAATTCTCAACTCATATGGAAACAGGATTTGTATATGCCGTCACTAAAATATAAGAAAATACAAATTTTGTGTGCTTATTGGAGGACATTTAGATATTAGCTGACTGTCCAGCTGTGGACAAGTAAACACCCTGTAGAACTTGTTGTATCGGAGATTTTAGATGCAAGTCCGATACTTGTTTTCATGCTAATATCGGAACGATATCAATATCTGATTATCACAGTTTTCAAACATTCAAATAACTAGAGAAGATTTCACCACATTTGTTCAGCCTACCAACATGAAACAATAATGAATTTGTTGTTACATCACATAATACATTCTTAGTTTTGTCTTAAATTGTTATTTGTCGTGAGTTCAAACCCCGGCTGAGTCATACCAAAGACTATAAAATAAGGGACCCATTACCTGCATGCTTTGCACTCAGCATCAAGTGTTGGATTTGGGGGTTAAATCACCAAAATGATTCCCGATCGTGGCCACCGTCGCTGCTCACTGCTCCCCTCACCTCCCAGGGAGTGGAACAAGGGGATGGGTCAAATGCGGAGGTTAATTTCCCCACACCTAGTGTGTGTGTGACAATCAGTGGTACTTTAACGTTAAAAGACTGAACTATAAAGAAGCTATGAAGATGATATCAGTGGAAACAAAATGCATTTAGTCGAGATAATAGTGAGTCATGTATTGGAATATGGGGTCCATTATTTAAATTAGTTTTAACTATTAATTAGTTGAGAGAACTAATTAATATGGGGTCCATTATTTAAAGGGGAACATTATCACCAGACCTATGTAAGCGTCAATATATACCTTGATGTTGCAGAAAAAAGACCATACATTTTTTTAACCGATTTCCGAACTCTAAAAGGGTGAATTTGGCGATTTAAACGCATTTCAATTGTTCACTGTCGGAGCAATGACCTTTCACCCGTGAAGTTACAATGGGAAGAAATACACCATTTTCTCAAACACATTACACACACACAAGTCAAATTAGCTTTGTTATTTTCAGTTTTTTCGACTGTTTTCCGTACCTTGGAGACATCATGCTTGGGGGGGTGTTGTTATAGGGTGTAACAACACGATCAGGGACGGATTCAAGTTGATTTACATTGAGTGTGCATCGATTATCATGGCATGGTAATCGATGCTAACATGCTAATTAGGCTAGCTGTATGTACATATTGCATCGTTATGCCTCATTTGTAGCTATATTTGCATCCAGCCCTTCCCTCCACCCACATTTAATGCCAAACAAACACATACCAATCGACAGATTTAAGTTGCACCAGTGTCAAAAGATGCTAAATTCGCTTGTTTGGTCTGCACATTTTACCGGCGATGCTACGACAGACATGGCACAGAGATGTGTGGATATCCTGCGACACTCAAAGCAGATGCATTTCTAACGATAAAGTCAACAAAATCACAAAAGTGAGTTTTGTTGATGTTATTGACTTATGTGCTAATAAGACATATTTGGTCGCGGCATGACTGCCAGCTAATCAATGCTAACATGCTATTTAGGATAGCTGTATGTACATTTGTTGCTATATTTGCATCCAGTCTTTCCCTCCACCCACATTTAATGCCAAACAAACACTTACCAATCGACGGATTTAAGTTGCTCCAGTGGTCAAAAGATGCAATCGTTGTTTAGAAGGCGATCGCCAAATAGCTTCAATAGCTATTCGCTCAATAGCTTCAGTTTCTTCTTCAATTTAGTTTTCGCTATCTGCCTCCACACTCCAACCATCCGTTTCAATACATGCGTAATCTGTTGAATCGCATAAGCCGCTGAAATCCGAGCCTGAATCCAAGCTAATGTCGCTATATCTTGCTGTACTATCCGCCATGTTTGTTTGTATTGGCGTCACTATGTGACGTCACAGGAGAATGGACGGTGGATTTACAGATAGCGAAAATCAGGCACTCTAAAGCCTTTTTTCGCAATATTCCATGATGGGTAAAATTTTGAAAAAAACTTCGAAAAATCAAATAAGCCACTGGGAACTGATTTTTATTGGTTTTAACCCTTCTGAAATTGTGATAATGTTCCCCTTTAAATTTGTTTTAACTATAAATTAGTCGAGATTATAATGAGTCATGTATTGGAATATGGGGTCCATTATTCAAATTTATTTTAACTATTAAATGACTTTAAAATATTTTTATTTGAATTTTTGTGGAAAATATTTCACATAATGTCCTGGCAAGTTTTTGAGATGTGATGCCACTGTGACACTATTGTTAATTTTTTCAGTGTTTTTATTACATTTTTTATAAATGGCGGTGATGATAATGTAAATGACGGATTTCTAAACACTGCTATGTTGGAATTATTATTAATATTGATAATGTCGTTGATATATTTCATTTTTGTTTGACTACTTTTGGACTATTTTGTGTCATGTTTGTGTGTCTCCTCAATTGCTCTGCGCATTGCTATTCTGAATGTTGCTGGGCCGGGTTTGGTTTTGTAATTGGAATTGTATTATTATGGCATTGTTGTGTATCATTTTGTTGGACTGAATAATAATATAAAAAAAACAATTATAAAAAAAAGCAACATAAATTCAAGTTGAAAGTGTGGCTCAGGACGGAGCACATTACCGGAGCCAGATGGACTCATTAGAGGATGAGGGAAAGTTCAAAGTCTCTGCTTTTAAGATATATATGACAGCCATGTTTTACACTGTGAAGAGGGTGGAAGCAGAAAAGGAAGGAATATGACAAAACAAAACCATTTCAGAGTGGCAAGTGTTTACATAGGTCGCCGTTTAAAAAAGCACTGTTTAATGTAAGACATGTTTTCCCGTGTCACTGATAACCGCTGAAGGCCGTCGAGCGAGCCTGAGAGTCCGCAGCTTTGGTGGCTGCGCCGAAATCGTCAGAAAAGATGTGACAAAAAGTGGCTTTTTTTTTTTTTAAATTCTTTTTTTCAACATAAAATAATATTGGTTTTGCGTCTCTGATAATCATGAATGATAAAAGGCTGCTGAGGCCAAATGGGAACGACATGAGATCATGTAATTTATTAGTATACGGTCATAAACTAAAATATTGGACAAATGTGGACCCGGTTGACCGGGTGACTCGGGCAATTGGTTCCAAGTATATCTAACATTTAAACCGTTGAACATCGCCCAAGTCAACATCTTTCCCCAGTGAGGAGGCTCTATTTATAAAACGGACAAAGGTCTCTGTGGTTTTGACATTTAATGTTGATTGATTTCTCGTCCAGCTATCAAAAGAAGAGACAGTTTTAAAACAGCAACGTTGAGTAAAACCAGCAAGTCTTAATTAGCTTTGCTGCAAGCTATATGTATATATATATATATATATATATATATATATATGTGTTTCCATATGAGTTGGGAAATTGTGTTAGATGTAAATATAAACGGAATACAATGATTTGCAACTAATTTTCAACCCATATTCAGTTGAAAATGCTACAAAGAAAACATATTTAATGTTCAAACTGATAAACTTTTTTTTTTTGTGCAAATAATCATTATTTTTAGAGTTTTGATGCCGGTAACATGTGACAAAAAAAGTTGGGAAAGGTGGCAATAAATACTGATAAAGTTTAAGAATGCTCACCAAATGCTCACCATATGTATGTATGTGTATAATATATGTGTGTGCATATGTATATATGTAAGTGTGTGTGAATTAAAATGTATTATATAGAGATAATCTATAGTGTCCATGCAGCAACTACTCAATTGAATTATATTATATATATTATTGTATTATATATTGTATATATATATATATATATATATATATATATATATATATATATATATATATTGTATATGTATAGGGGTGGGATCTAATAAGTATACTTCTTCCCACTCCCTTTTGAGCCAATTTTGACATCTACAAAAGATTAGTCACATGTAATGTTTACAATGTAGGTGTAAATATAATGTGTATATATATATATATATATATATATATATATATATATATATATATATATTGTATTTTATGTCATTCTTTTGTTTGCATGGCTCAAAATAAACTATTCATTCATTCACTCACCAAACACTTATTAGGTGAGCAGGCTAATTGGGAACAGGTGGGTGCCGAATTGGGGATAAAAACAGCTTCCCAAAAAAGGCTTAGTCTTTCACAAGAAAGGATGGGGCGAAGTACACGCCTTTGTCCACAACTGTGTGAGCAAATAGTCAAACAGTTTAAGAACAACGTTTCTCAAAGTGCAATTGCAAGAAATTTAGGGATTTCAACATCTACGGTCCATAATATCAAAAGGTTCAGAGAATCTGGAGAAATCCCTCCACGTAAGCGGCATGGCCGGAAACCAACATTGAATGACCGTGACCTTCGATCCCTCAGACAGCACTGTATCAAAAACCGACATCAATCTCTAAAGGATATCACCACATGGGCTCAGGAACACTTCAGAAAAGCACCGTCACTAAATACAGTTTGTCGCTACATCTGTAAGTGCTAGTTAAGGCTCTACTATGCAAAGCCAAAGCCATTTATCAACAACATCCAGAAACGCTGCCGGCTTCTCTTCTACATAAAATAAGAATGGGAAATAATTTCACTTTCAAAGCTTCAATAAATAGTTTCCTCAGTTCCCAAACATTTATTGTGTTGTTAAAAGAAAAGGTGATATAACACAGTGGTGAACATCCCGTTTCCCAACAACTTTGGCATGTGTTGCAGCCATGAAATTCTAAGTTAAATATTTTTTGCAAAAAAAAATAAAGTTTAGGAGTTTGAACATCAAATATCTTGTTTTTGTAGTGCATTCAACTGAATATGGGTTGAAAATGATTTGCAAATCATTGTATTTCGTTTATATTTACATCTAACACAATTTCTCAACCCATATGGAAACGGGGTATATATATATATATATATATATATATATATATATATATATATATATATATATATATATACATATATATATATATATATATATATATATATTCAGTCGTCGCGGGCGAGACCTCCCCTTTCACGTGCCGTCCCCTCCGCCAGCGTACCATGCGGGGAAGGCGGTACAGTCGTGGTCAAAAGTGTACATACATTTGTGAAGGACAGAATGTCCAATAATTTCTACAAGTCTTATTTTTTTGTGATATAATGATTGGAGCACATTCTTGTTGGTCACAAAACATTCATGGAGTTTGGTCCTTTTATGATTTTATTATAGGTCTACTGAAAATGTGACAAAATCTTCTGGGTCAAAAGTATACATACAGCAATGTTAATATTTGGTTACATGTCCTTAAGAAAGTTTCACTGCAATAAACTAAATTTTTGTTTAATCTGACATTACATGGACAAACACAAGAACTTCTGGAGGAAAAGTCTGTGGTCAGATGAAACAAAAATTAAGCTGTTTGGCCACAATACCCAGCAATATGTTTGGAGGAGAAAAAGTGAGGACCTTAATCCCAGGACCACCAAACCTACCGTCAAGCATGGTGGTGGTAGTATTATGTTCTTTTTTGCTGCCAATGGAACCAGTGCTTTACAGAGAGTTAAAGGGACAATGAAAAAGGAGGATTACCTCCAAATTCTTCAGGACAACCAAAAATCATCAGCCCGTAGGTTGGGTCTTGGACACAGTTGGGTGTTCCAAAAGGACAATGACCCCAGATATGTCAAAAGTGGTAAAGGAATGTCTAAATCAGGCTAGATTTAAGGTTTTAGAATGGCCTTCCCAAAGTTCTGACTTAAACCTGTGGACAATGCTGAAGAAACAAGTCCTTGTCAGAAAATAAACACTTTTAGCTGAACTGCACCAATTTTGTTAAGAGGAGTGATATAAAACATTCAACCAGAGGCTTGCCAGAATCTCTTTATTGCTGTGAAACTTGCCAAGGGACATGTAACCATTTATTAACATTGCTGTATGTATACTTTTGACCCAGCAGATTTGGTCACATTTTCAGTAGACCCTAGAGATGTGTGGTTTGCGATTTCATCCGCGGAGTCGGACGGGTGACATGACGAAAACATAGATTTTAATTAGATTCCGGCGAGTGGTGGTTGAACCATCCGGAAATATTTGATATTCATGGTTCTGGGATCGGTATCCTTTGCCATTCAAAGAGCCATTTAAGGCCCGAGTCACAAAGCGAAGAAGACATTGGGAGACGCGAACATTCTCTAGAATGACTACCGGCAGTCACCCAGATAATAAGTATTAGGGCGTGCTATGAAGTCATTGACTTTGTCGCCCTCTACAGCATGTACGATCTGCTTGTCAGTCCAGCAACATGTTGTGTGTGGCTTCCGCGGCAATTCGCACACGACTGCAAGGCATACTGGGTGACACAGAGTACACTAATGGTTGTGATATAAACAATTTTAACACTCTTAGTAATATGCGCCACGCCGTGAAGCCACACCAAACAAGATAGACAAACACATTTCAGGAGGACATCCTCCCAGTAACACAACATAAACGCAACACAACAAATACCCAGAATCCTTTGTATCCATGGGAAACCCTGACTATTTTATACACCTCGCTAGCTCCAATTGTCTTCGTTACACTGTGAAACGGGTTTAGACAGCTTTGTGAGTGGTAAAGGTGGCCGACCTCTGATGTATTTCAGCGGGCGGGTGGCGGGGGGATGGGTTTCTGATTAAATGTTGGTTCAGGTGGACGGCGGGTGGATGACGACTTTGGCGACGCGGTTGCGGATGATATAATTGCCTATCCGCGCATCTCTAGTAGACCCATAATGAATTCATAAAAGAACCAAACTTTATAAATGTTTTTTTTTGGTGACCAACAAGTATGTGCTCCAATCATTGCTCTAGGGGGTACGTGGGTTGCATTCCAATACTCAACGCTAAGTAGTAGGCACCATAATGTGGTCTTTAGAGTCCGTGCCCTATATGTACTATGTTGCTTTGGTCCCATCCCCCTTCTGGAAGTCTCATTATCCTCAGTATTACTTCACTTAACAGGAAAAAGAATCACATACTTGAACCTGACAGCACACGAGGAAATGCAATGCCACTAATCTCAATTTAGGTACATTGTTTTCCTATTCCAACAAAGGCCAATTCCTTTGTTTGCCAACTTGCACGGTGGCTCTTCACCCCCGGCTGCCTCAGCCTCCATTGAACACATTCCAGCGTGGGTGTCGAGGCGGTTCAGGCGCTGATGGGCATGTAGTGCTTTGGAGCCTGCAATAATTTGTGTAACCTCTGATTAGGTTGTGGAATCTCAACTATGAAGAGGCACTACAGGTCCTGACAGCATTTTCACACACTTCGGCAATCAGTCAACGGTACCGGGTTAGACAATTAAAACTCCACAATGTGTGAAGAGGAACAAATTGTTATTGCGCCAGCCGGTTTTGTTTGTACAGTCGGTGAGGCGGAAAAAGATGCGGCCCCAATAAGAAAATACACCTACAGGCTGCAGAAGCCAATAGGCAAGGTTGGCTCTTAGATTTGCATGGAGTCCCTGGCGATGGTTGACGAGAGAAAATTTTGGATTAAGCTTCATTTCTATCAAAGATAATGGCAGCCACCCAAAAAAACAGTGTGGTAGGAAAGAGTGTCCGTGTCTCAATTTTGCACCCTTCCACGCGTATGCGCCCTAGAAACGCTGAGTAGACGTGTGGGGATACGCCAAAATTGAAACGGCCGGTGTGTGTCATTAGTGTCGTGTTTGGTGTTCACAAAGCTAACGCGAGCATCTAGTCATGATTACGATTGCGCAGATATATATGGGTCAAGTGTGAATTTAGACGGATGTATATTTTTTAACAACTTGTCACATGGTTGTACTGGTGAAGTGTGAGCTTAGATCAGGGGTGTCAAACTCAAATACAGAGTGCGCCAAAATTTAAAACTGAACGAAGCCGCGGGCTGGGGTTGAACAAATGAATCCTTTAATAGGGTCCCAAACAAGTTTTGCATTGAATATTGACCAAGCAAGGCTTATATAACTTTATAGTGACATGCAAAATCGAGTTTTAAATAATAATAATTAAAAAATATCAATGGCCGATCAAATAAAATAAACATAGAAATTGAATGCCTCTTTTCGGCGGCGGGTTTGAGTTGGGGCGGGGTTTGGTGGTAGCGGGGGTGTATATTGTAGCATCCTGGAAGAGTTAGTGATGCAAGGGTTCTGGGTATTTGTTCAGTTGTGTTTATGTTGTGTTTAAGTTGTGTTACGGTGCGGATGTTCTCCCGAAATGTGTTTGTCATTCTTGTTTGCTGTGGGTTCACATTGTGGCGTATATTTGTAACAGTTTTAAAATTGTTGATATGGCCACCCTCAGTGTGACATGTATGGCTGTTGACCAAGTATACCTTGCATACACTTGTGTGTGTGTATGAGCTGCATATATTATGTGAGTGTGCCGGCACGCTGTTTGTATGGAGTAAAAGCAGACGTGGCGACATGTAGAGAACGCCAAAGGCAGTGCTTTTACGGCCCGCGACCAATATTATTGTCCGGGTGGAAATCGGGAGAAATTGGGAGGGGCACTGAACCTCAGGAGTCTCCCGGGAAAATCGGGAGGGTTGACGAGTATGAGTATTAGTGGTGAATGCGGTGTTACAGCGGCGGGCCAGCTCTAATGTTAATTTGATAATGCTTCAAGGGCCAAATGAAATTACACGACAGGCCAAATTTGGCCCGCGGGCCAGAGTTTGACACCCATGGCTTAGATGAAGTGCTGTATTTCCTCTTACATACATTAAAGGGGAACATTATCACCAGACCTATGTAAGCGTCAATATATACCTTGATGTTGCAGAAAAAAGACCATATATTTTTTTAACCCATTTCCGAACTCTAAATGGGTGAATTTTGGCGAATTAAACGCCTTCCTGTTTATCGCTCTCGGAACGATGACGTCAGAACGTGAAATCACATAGGTAATAAAGCCGCCATTTTCTCAAACACATTACAAACACCGGGTCTCAGCTCTATTATTTTCCGATTTTTTGACTGTTTTCCGTACCTTGGAGACATCATACCTCGTGGGTGTGTTGTCGGAGGGTGTAACAAAACTAACAGGGAGGGATTCAAGTTTCACCACTGGCCCAAAGATGCGAAAGTGGCAAGAAATTGGACGAAATTTGTTCAAAATACGAGGGTGTGGGGAAAGCCGACGAGATGGTCAGTCGTTTGTTCCACACACTTTACCGACAAATGCTATGCTAATACAGAGATGGCAAGATTGTGTGGATATCCTGCGGCACTCAAAGCCGATGCATTTCCAACGATAAAGTCAAAGAAATCTGCCGCCAGACCCACATTGAATGTGCTAGAGTGTCTGAACATTTTACCGGCGGTGCTAAGGCAGACATGGCACAGAGATGTATGGATAACCTGCAGATGCATTTCCAACGATAAAGTCAACGAAATCACAAAGGTGAGTTTTGTTGATGTTATTGACTTATGTGCTAATCAGACATATTTGATCGCGGCGTGACTGCCAGCAAATCGATGCTAACATGCTATTTATGCTAGCTGTATGTACATTTGTAACTATATTTGAATCCAGCGTTACCCTCCACCCACATTTAATGCCAAACAAACACTTACCAATCGACTGATTTAAGTTGATCCAGTGTCACAAAATGCGAAAGTCCCGATCGTTTGGTCTGCACATTTTACCGGCGATGCTAAGGCAGACATGGCCGGATAGCGTCAATAGTTATTCGCTCAATAGCTTCAGCTTCTTCTTCAATTTCGTTTTCGCTATCTGCCTCCATACTCCAACCATTCGTTTCAATACATGCGTTATCTGTTGAATCGCTTAAGCCGCTGAAATCGGAGTCTGAATCCGAGCTAATGTCGCTATATCTTGCTGTGCTATCCGTTTGTTTGTATTGGCATCACTGGATGACGTCACAGGAAAATGGACGGTAGCTTCACAGATAGCGAAAATCAGGCACTTTAAAGCCTTTTTTAGGGATATTCCGGGATGGGTAAAATTTTGAAAAAAACTTCGAAAAATAAAATAAGCCACTGGGAACTGATTTTTATTGGTTTTAACCCTACTGAAATTGTGATAATGTTCCCCTTTAAGGTTGGATGGGCCACAGGCGTCAACCCCCCAACCTAGACAGAGAACATGACAATAAACAGTTTAGTACCATCATAGATCATCTTTCTGTGATGTTGTTTTATTTATTTTATTTGGGGCGGTATAGCTCGGTTGATAGAGCGGCCGTGACAGCAACTTGAGGGTTGCAGGTTCGATCCCCGCTTCCGCTATCCTAGTCACTGCCGTTGTGTCCTTGGGCAAGACACTTTACCCACCTGCTCCCAGTGCCATCCACCCTGGTTTAAATGTAAAAAAAAAAAATTAGATATCGGGTTTCACTATGTAAAGCGCTTTGAGTCAATTGAGAAAAAGCGCTATATAAATATAATTCACTTCACTTCGCTTCACTGTAATAGTGGCTCTGCAGAAAGTACCACAACAATGTGGCTTTTATTAAGGGACTTTCGATTGGGGCGGTATAGCTTGGTTGGTAGAGAGCAGGTGTAGACTTGAGGGTTGCAGGTTCGATCCCCGCTTCCGTCATCCTAGTACCTGCTGTTCTGTCCTTGGGCAAGCCACTTTACCCACCTGCTCCCAGTGCCACCCACACTGGTTTAAATATAACTTAGATATAGGGTTCCACTATATGAAGCGCTTTGAGTAAAAAAAAGCGCTATATAAATATAATTCACTTTACTTCACTTCACACCCTCTGCAGGCCGTCATTATGATTGTTCAGTGACAGGTGGCTCCACCCTTTGAGGAAAACCTACAGAGCTGCTGTATGTCACAGACCTTTGGATTGTGTTGCTCAACGTAACACACGCACATGAGTTGTGTTTGTTGTCAGCCGATAACCCACATTAGGTATTATGACTAGAAAGCGTATTGTCCTCTTCACTCCTACCAAAACACAGAACCTCAAAAAGGTTTCTCCAACGGGCTTGGTTGCTAAATGCCCGCTTGATTTGTTACCACTTCATGCCTGTCTCCTGGTAGTCTTCCGCGACGGTGCTCTTCCAAGATTTCTTGCATCAGGATACGGAAGTACAAAACCCCCAAAAAAGTAAAGTTGGGGCGTTGTGTAAATCGTAAATAAAAACAGAATACAATGATTTGCAAATCCTTTTCAACTGATATTGAATTGTATAGACTGCAAAGAAAATATATTTCATTTTTGGAATTTGATGCCTGCAACATGTTTCAAAAAAGCTAGCACGAGTGGCAAAAAAGACTGAGAAAGTTGAAGAACACTGTGGAGAGGCGGGGCCGGCAGTCCGACAGCGAGGCAGGGCATGCCGCAGCCTGGCCCAAGATGGCGGCAAGGAGGCGTGGACGGCGAGCGAGTGGCGAGGCGGGGCACGTCGGGAGCGACGCCGCAATCAAGATCAGGTGCGTGGATCGTGCACCTGAGGACAATTCACTAATCTCCTCTCGCTGTATAAAAGGGCAGCGGCAGAGGAGGGTGAGGAAAAATGTGATGGAGAGACAACAGGGCAAGCAGCAACCCATGTAGCGCGGAAGAGAGCGAGCAGCAGATGCAGACGACGCAGAAGGCTGAAAAGCAAAACCGAGGAGCGAGCAGTGAGAGCGGCAGAGCTGGAAAGCAACCCGCAATATACTTTTTCTTATTGAAAAGTAAAGAAGTCTACACCTGCTCGCAAAAAGTCTGTGCTTGGTGGTCCTTGGAACCCATGCGACGGCTTGAGACCGTCACAAACACCTTTTTGGGACATCCCACAGGTGAACAGGCTAATTGGGAACAGGTGGGTGCCATGATTGGGTGAAAAAGCATCTTCCATGAAATGCTTAGTCATTCACAAACAAGGATGGGGCGAGGGTCACCACTTTGTGAACAAATGCGTGAGCAAATTGTCCAACAGTTTAAGAACAACATTTCTCAACGAGCTATTGCAAGGAATTTAAGGATATCACCATCTGCGCTCCTTAATATCATCAGAGAATCTGGAGAAATCACTGCACGTAAGCGATGTTACAGACCTTTGATCCGTCAGGCAGTACTGCACCAAAAAGCGACGTCCGTGTGTAAAGGATATCACCATATGGTCTCAGGAACACTTTAGAAAACCACTGTCAGTAACTACAGTTTGTCGCTACATCTGTAAATACAAGCTAAAACTTTACAATGCAAAGCGAAAGCCATTTATCTCAACAACACCCAGTAAAAAATGTCGGCTTCTCTGGGCCCGAATTCATCTAAAATGGACTGATGCAAAGTGGAAAAGCAACACTGTAGCCTAATAAGCCCTGAATTGAATATGATGAGTACTTTTCTATATTTATGGAAAGTCATTTAAAAAAAAAAAAAAATACTTTAGGACAGCAGAGAAGGCCTTGCTGACCCTGACGGCACACCATTGTCTAAAATGTATCAGAGCCTTTGATTTATAAACGTCTGTAGCTTGTCTTTGATGTTTGAGGTCAGTCAGCTTGTTTCCGAGCCATACCAAAGAACACATTTCAAGTTGGAGTTGAGGATTCTCAACCTTAACGATAGGATAATGTTTCTAGTCTCTAGCCTTTTCGCTGTTGCACTTATTTTCTCCCCAGGGGTCTCAGACACGGGGCCCGCGAGACGTTATTTTGCGGCCCCCACCTTAATATGAAAGTTTAATGTTAGCGCGGCCCGCAAGTTTTATATGAAAGGCGCTTGACAGCGCTGTGTGCGGAGCTGAAATAATCTACCAATCACGGTGTGGTATATGGCTCTCGAAGGCCGATCATTGACGTCACTTGCGTGATGCAAGCAGAGAAATGTTTTGCTGCTTTTATAATGATAATAATAATAGATTTTATTTGTAAAAAAGCACTTTGCGTTGAGCAAACAACCTCAAAGTGCCACAGTGTAAAAAAATTGTAATAATAATAATAACAATAATAATAATAATTATAATAATAATACAAAGATAATAGAAATAAATAAAATATACAACTAGAAACAGCCCAATAGCTAGAACCAGCATGCATATCTATAAAAAGGCTTATTTTTTAAAAATATGGTTTTTTAAGCCTTTTTTAAAAGCATCCACAGTCTGAGGTACCCTCAGGTGGTCAGGGAGAGCGTTCCATCGACTGGGAGCAGGAGAGTAGAAAGCCCGGTCTCCCTTTGTCCTTGGAGGGTGGAGGAGGTTAGCCTGTTTGGAGCAGAGGTGTCGTGTGGAGGATTTGGGGGTGAGCAGCTTTTTTAGGTAGACAGGAGAATTTCCATGGAGGCACTGGTGAGTTACTCGGGAGATTTTCCACTAGACTTGCACGCGCTCTTCGTCCGTCTCTCGCTCGCCTGTCTTCTCATTCTCACTCTCTCTCTCTCTCTCTCTATTTCTCCTTCTCTCCCGAGCTCTCTCTGTCACTGAGTGTGTGTCTCTCTCTCGCTCTCGCTCCCGCCCCCGGCGCCGCTGTAAACAGTCCGAGCCGGTGGGAAAAGTGGGCCCGTAGCTTCCGAAGCACTCCGCCGAAGGACCGAGTTACAATACAAAACTCTATTCTCACCAGCGCTGATACTCCGACAGAGAGTCGCAGGGCGAATCGGAAGTGTAGCACGTTAGTTGTGATTGTGCTACCGTAACTGTAAACACTACGGCAAGCCACCCACTCCTCCTCCCATTGGCTCCAGACAGAGACGATTTTTGTTATTTGGGTCCAAAATGGCTCATTCAACGTTCTGGGTGGCCTACCCCTGCATTAGTGGAAAAGCGGAAAATGAGTGAAAGCGACAGAAACGTTGCCATGGAGACGAGGGTTTTCTTACGTGCCTGGCTGCAGTCGCACCGCGACACCTGCCCGTCAGTAATAACAGTCCCCGATAACCTGGACCAACTCAAACTGTTATTGTTTTTTTTTTAATTGTTTAATTTGCATTGCCTCACATGATGAACACTACATATATTTCGATATGACGCCGATAACACTCTGGGAGCCGTCACTTTTTTGTGCTGACTAACCCGGTACTTATCCGGATAATATCCGCCGGCTGCCGTGTTCCTTTAGGGAGGAAAAGCGGAACGACACACATTGCGGAAATAACATTTCTGACAGACTTCTCAAGCAGTCGTGCGGGTTCCAAGGATCGTCAAGGAAAGAGATTGCGGCGGCACGTTTAGACCTCTTTATTTTCAATAAAGACTGCTTTTCAGCTGCACCGTCAGCCACTTGCCTATCTGCTTCAGGCGTCGTCGCCTCTCTCGCGCTCTCAGTCTCTCTCTCTCTCAGCGTCAGGTTCCCTCTGGGTCCTTCCCATCTCTACGCCTCTCTTCCTGACGTTCACTGCTGTCGCCCTTTTATAAAGTGCGAGAGTATTACTCAATTGTTCCCAGGTGTGCGATCCACGCACCTGATCTTGATTGCGGCGTCGCTCCCGGTACGCCCCGCCACGCCGCTCGCTCGCAGTCCACGCCTCCTCGCCGCCATCTTTGGCCGGGCACTGGTGTGCCCTGCCTCGCTGTCGGACTGCCGGCCCCGCCTCTCCACACATTATTATCCGTGCGTGGGCTGAATACAAATGTATTCCACAACCCCAAACATGTCTTTTTCAAAGCCTGCAGTGAAGAGAAAGGTTTGTGATGAACAAAAACAATTCCAGGAAAAGTGGGAGATGCAATACAGTGGGGCAAAAGAGTATTTAGTCAGCCACCGATCGTGCAAGTTCTCCCACTTAAAATGATGACATAGGTCTGTAATTTTCATCATAGGTACACTTCAACTGTGAGAGACAGAATAAGGAAAAAAACCCAGGAATTCACATTGTAGGAATTTTAAAGAATTTATTGGAAAATAAGTATTTGGTCAACCATTCAAAGCTCTCACTGATGGAAGGAGGGTTTGGCTCAAAATCTCACGATACATGGCCCCATTCATTCTTTCCTTAACACGGATCAATCGTCCTGTCCCCTTAGCAGAAAAACAGCCCCAAAGCATGATGTTTCCACCCCCATGCTTCACAGTAGGTATGGTGTTCTTGGGATGCAACTCAGTATTCTTCTTCCTCCAAACACGACGAGTTGAGTTTGTACCAAAAAGTTCTATTTTGGTTTCATCTGACCACATCACATTCTCCCAATCCTCTGCTGAAACATCCATGTATCCATTTTTGTATAAACTCAACTTGTCGTGTTTGGAGGAAGAAGAATACTGAGTTGCATCCCAAGAACACCATACCCACTATGAAGCATGGGGGTGGAAACATCATGCTTTGGGGCTGTTTTCTGCTAAGGGGACAGGACGATTGATCCGTTTTAAGGAAATAATGAATGGGGCCATGTATCGTGAGATTTTGAGCCAAAACCTCCTTCCATCAGTGAGAGCTTTGAATGGTTGACCAAATACTTATTTTCCAATAAATTCTTTAAAATTCCTACAATGTGAATTCCTGGATTTTTTTTTCACATTCTGTCTCTCACAGTTGAAGTGTACCTATGATGAAAATTACAGATCTCTCTCATCATTTTAAGTGGGAGAACTTGGCTAACTAAATACTTTTTTTCCCCACTGTATCTCTTTGTTGAACACAGGGGCACCCCGACGTGTCTTACTTGCACAGAGAAAGTAGCGGTGCACAAGGAATACAATTTAAATCATCATTATATCACTAGACATGCTGAGGAGTATGCACATTTTTTTTTAAGAAATATTTTCTTGCGGCCCAACCTCCCCCAGACTCTGCATCCCCTGGCCCCCAGGTAAATTGACACAATCCCAAATAGATATGCATTTTTTCCACCCAATACTGGTGTCGGCCTCCAGAGAAAGCCTCCTTGACCCATATCCAAAATTACCTTTGGGTGAAGTAAATGCAACTTTTAATGCAACAAAACCGTTGTTTTGGTGGAGATGTTTTCAAAAATAACAACACCTAACAGTGTAGGTTATTTCGTGAGGAGCCCACATCATGGAAGTATAGTCCAAACACGCATTTTAACCATTGTGCATCACATTTTATTTGATAGCAACACACCATTGCCCACATGTTACAAAATATGTTTAAATAAATCAATGATCAAATCTACAGTTTAATGAGGTAAAAGCTGAGTTATCAGTGGCACACATCAACGGGGTTATCTTTATCGTGTTACTCCAACAAGTATGTCAGGTGTACCAACAATAGGAACCTAAAATGATTGGTACACTCATACAGACACACACTTTCAGCAAAGATGCACATACTGTGTTTCTGCTCTCCTACAGTACCGTACCTTCCATGGATCCACATTCTGCTGTCGTTACGCGGACCTCGCGAAAAGACGATTAGATGTCGGGACAGACAAGCTTCACAGTGTCCAGGCTGGATGAGCGTGTATCGGACACCTCGGTCTCCTTAGACGCGTCCTCGCTTATCCATGCGGACTGGACACTGGCCGAGAGTTGGTGGGTTGCTTTGTTGGGTCTGCTCCTGACTCTGTCCATGCCCCCCCACCCCCGCCCCAGCAGACAATGGCGTGGAACACCGCAGAGGCCACCACAGTATATATGCGTTTTTTTGTTTTTGTTTTTACTTTTGTAGCTGTTTGTTGAAATAGCTGGTTGCATCAACTCTTTTAATGTCTTTAATGTCCTTTGTGTTCTTTGATGTTTCCCTCTTACACACATGCTTATGTGTGCTATGGCTATGTGGGTTTTTTTTCCCTTGGCCTCAGTCTGGACCCCCTCTCCAAGGGCCCAGGCTTAGACTGATTTTTTTTTTTTACTCACCACTGTTAGCGTTTACCTGTTTTTAACCTTTTTTGTAAGGGGCACCAAAAGTTGGCAGACCCGTCAGCGATCCCGTACTGTCTCCGTGATCTTGAATGGGATTGTGCTGCAAAACTTAATTTCCCCTTCGGAGATTAATAAAGTATATCTGATTCTGATGTGAACAATTTGCTGCAAGAATTCCTTGACTTGATTAATTTCCAAACTCCAGCAGCATTGATGAATAGACAATCTCAGAGTTAACATTATGCTGACATCGGACAAATAAACATATCTGTTACATTTGCAAACCTGGTTACCATCTTGGTAAAAAAGCACTTATAGTTCTACGACGGTGAATTGGCATTCTGCATGTACTTGTACTGGTTGACAAATTAGTCAAAAGGTTAAAGTCAGATTCCGTTTTGAGGTCTTTATTTGGCCAGGCATTGCCCAGAGTCTACCTTGCCAACGGTTAGTTGAGTTTTAGACCCCTTTTTTCAAGTCGTAACATAACATGTGAATTCTTGTTTTTCTTTTCATTGTGGCCCTTCTACATAGAATTCATCAATTGGATGGCACTGGTCAGTGGCCCGTGAGTTCGAACCCCAGCCGAATCCTACCAAATACTATAAAAATGGGACCCATTACCTCCCTGCTTGGCACTCAGGATCAAGGGTTGGAATTGGGGGTTAAATCACCAAAATGATACCCGAGCGCGGCCCCTGCTGCTGCTCACTGCTCCCCTCACCTCCCAGGGGGTGGAACAAAAAGATGGGTCGAATGCAGACAGTAATTTCACCACAACTAGTGTGTGTACTATCAGTGGTACTTTAACTTGAACTAGCCATTCCTTTGTAATCGCAAAAAAAAAAAAGATTATTACTACAAAACTAACTGCCATCCTAATTCGTATTTACACGTGAAATTCGCCTTTTAAAGTCAACCCTAACGCACATAGAAATGTAGAATGCACTGTAATGTAATAAAAACATTCCTGTGATGGTGGCTAATGCATACAGTTGCCGTACGAGATGAGTACCTAAAAACACAAAGTATAATTATAACATTTCAAAAGACAAGTTGTGTCCTCAGAGCATAAGAGATCCGTTCTGTCCTGCAGTTTGTGAGTCGTCTCTGCTCTGCACTATTCCGACCGTCCTAAAAGAACAATCCCCACATTTCTTGTCATCCAAATTTCCCAGTGTGGGATAAACACACATGACCTATTTTGTTGTACCTTAAATAATTGCAAGTGTGCTATTGTGATGGGGGTGCATAAATCACGCCTCGCTTTGATTTCCTTCCCCACGGCTCTTACTGAAGTTCCAGCGAGGAGGGAAAAAAAAAAAAAAAAAAAAGATTACAACACACGGCCGGTGAAATGAGATGAGGACAAAAACTGGAAGCGTCCCACTAATGCGCTACATAGCCGCGGTTTTTACGGCTAGGAGGAGAAGTCCAACGGGCGGATCATCATGCCTGTGGCTCGTAGCGAGTAGCTGGGGCCTTTAAAGTAGTGCCACTTGATGCCGTTTAACTTCCCCACGTGTTGTCCTTGCGTGAAGTACATGCCGTTAAGGTTGGATGGGCCACAGGCGTCAAACCACCAACCTAGACAGAGAACACAACAATAAACAGTTTAGTACCATTATCAATCAATCAATCAATGTTTATTTATATAGCCCCAAATCACAAATGTCTCAAAACACTGCACAAATCATTACGACTACAACATCCTTGGAAGAACCCACAAAACGGCAAGGAAAACTCACACCCAGTGGGCAGGGAGAATTCACATCCAGTGGGACGCCAGTGACAATGCTCACTATGAGAAAGCTTGGAGAGGACCTCAGATGTGGGCAACCCCCCCCCTCTAGGGGACCGAAAGCAATGGATGTCGAGCGGGTCTAACATGATACTGTGAAAGTTCAATCCATAGTGGCTCCAACACAGCCGCGAGAGTTCAGTTCAAGCGGATCCAAGACAGCAGCAAGAGTCAGTTGTATTTTTTTATTTTTTTTTTTATTTTGTCCTGTCCAGCTACTCAAGCATGTAGATGCCTATATCAAATGTACAGATTTACTTTAAAAAAGAAAAGTTTGGGATAGTTCTCTTGTAGTCTTATTTGTATTTGACTTTATTACATGGATTTATATTATTATTTGGTGCAGGGGGGATTGAAAGTGAACAACAGAACTTTCCTCCAGAAGGTCTTATCTTTGTCCATGTGATATCAGATGAAACAAAACTGTAGCTATTTGGCCACAATGCCCAACAATAAGTTTGTAAGAGAAGAAGGTGGGGCCTTTAATCCCAGGAACACCACACCTACTGTCAAGCATGGTGGTGGTAGTATTATGCTCTGTGCCTGTTTTGCTGCCAATGGGACTGGTGCTTTAGAGAGAGTAAATGGGACAATAAAAAAAGGAGGATTATCTCCAAGTTCTTCAGGACAACCTAAAATCATCAGCCAATGACCCCAAACACACATCAAAAGTGGTAAAGGGATGGCTAAATCAGGCTATAATTAAGGTTTTAGAATGGCATTCTCAAAGTAAATAGTAAATTGTAAATGGGTTGTACTTGTATAGCGCTTTTCTACCTACAAGGTACTCAAAGCGCTTTGACACTACTTCCACATTCACCCATTCACACACACATTCACACACTGATGGAGGGAGCTGCCATTCAAGCCGCTAAACAGCACCCATCAGGAGCAAGGGTGAAGTATCTTGCTCAGGACACAATGGACGTGACCAGGTTGGTACTAAGTGGGGATTGAACCAGGGACCCTCGGGTTGCGCACGGCCACTCTCCCAACCGCGCCACGCCGTCCCTGACTTAAACATGTGGACAATGCTGAAGAAACGAGTCTATGTCAGAAAACCAAAAAAATTAGCTGAACTGCATCAATTTTGTCTAGAGGAGTGGTCAAAAATTCAACCAGGCTAGCTAGCTAGCAGCAAACATCGATCTGCAGTCCACAGTGTTTTAGTTACTTCTAAATCAATAATCCTCGTCACCATGGCGACAAATAAAGTAAGTTTCTTACAAGTATCATCCCTGCAGGACGAGGAATAGCTAAATATGCTTCACTACACACCGTAGGAGGATACAATAGCTCAACGGCATCACCGCTAACAAACGCTACCACGCGTGAATGTAAACAAACGCCACAGGTGGATCTACACCTGACATCTACTGTAATGATACTGTTACATTCAGGGGGGGCGCAGCTTGCTGCGAGGTTAGTTCCCCCGGGATGCAAACGTACCACTCTGGACAGGACTTGCAGGTGGGAACATCATTTATGACTTGAAAATCAAAGACGCACCTAAAAAAGAAAAACAAGACGAAGGAAAAATGTGCGGATCACACTAGGGCTACTACTTAGCATAGACTAAAGACAGGGAATACTGTAGCTTGAAGCAAACATGAAAGCCAGGCCGACTGACCGGCAAAGGCAGGCTTCAATAATGCCTCTGATTAGTGCTCGGGGAACAGGTGAGCGTCCCGAACACCAATCAGAGGCAGGTGAAAATAACAAGTAGCCAAGGTATCTAAACAAACTCGAGTGTGCACCGCAATAGGAACTTTATTTTCACCCGCATAAAAAACATTCTAACTTGGATTGTTTCCCTGGCTTAGAAACTCTCCCGAAGGACAGCGCAGTGAAGACACGACAAACTCCCTCTTTGTCTTTCATGGACACACACCTGTTGTTGTTGACTTTGGACTAGCAACTGCAATACATCAAGGCCGCGGAACAGAGACACACTACGGGCTTACACACACACACACACACACACACACACACACACACACACACACACACACACACACACACACACACACACACACACACACACACACACACACACATCCACAAACATATACGCCACACATACACAGCCCACCCAACCCCCACCCCAACGCCCTCGACGCAAATCTCATAGGGGTGAAGAATGGATGGTCAGTGCCCGAAAGCTGCAGCCTACCACCATGACCTTGAACTACCTTCCCTCTGTTGCTGGATATCTCGAGATGTATGTTATAATATGTATGTGCTTTGCTATGGAGGTTTTTTCCCACTCCAGTCTGGGCCCCCTTAGAAGCCCAGTCTGGATTGTATTTTTTTACTCATCCTTCCCCAGCGTTTTTCCCATCTTTTTCCCATCAGAGTTCTTGTACTGTAACCCTGTACAGTATTTGTTTGTCTAATCTTGAACAGGTTTGTGCTGAAAATAAAGTTTTGTTATACTTGTGCAATGACAATAAAGACCTATCCTATCCTATCCTAAGGGAGTCCAAAACTAACAGAAAAATAATCATGACAGATACCAAGTACAGGCACGTATCTAGTCAATATTACTACAATTACATCGATATTTTTTATTGTCAGAATATATTTTTTCATATTATGTTTATAAACTCAAGAAATATGTCCCTGGACACAGGAATTTAAATTATGACCAATGTATGATCCTGTAACTACTTTGTATCGGATCGATAACTCCATTTGTGATATCATCCAAAACTGATGTAAAGCATCCTAACAACAGAAGAATAAGTGATTATTGCATTTTAACAGAAGTGTAGAGAGCAAATGAAAAAGTGATTATTAATACATTTTTACAGCTTGTCCTTTTTAATGTTGACAACACAGTAGAATGGAAAATGACTTAGCAGAAAAATTAGGAGCCTTTGTTTTCTTACTTACTACAAAAAGACAAGTTGTCTAGTATGTTGACTAGTTTATTTAAGGACTAAATTGTTCTTGGATTGCAATCAAAACATGTTTAATGCACTGTAAGATTTTTTTGTTAAAATAAAGCCAATAATGCAATTTTTTGTGCTGCGCCTTTATTTAGAAAAGTATCGAAAAATTATCGAAATACATTTTGGTCCTGGGACGACCCTATTTTGCATTAATAAAAAAACATGTGTAAACATTTTTTTGTAATGGGCTAGGGGCTCAAGGTTCAATTCTGCTAAGTGCCCGGATTCAGCCAGGGCGACCGCGCTGGCGACTATTTCACACCCATCTGTCAGTGGGGTCATTAGCATGCCAATACTGTACCTGCTGCGGAACTCTTTCAGTAGCTCGCTCTATTTAAAGACTACGAGTGCACTGGAAATCACGGTCGGGGGCTCTCAAGGTGACACACTTCATACAGTCGTGCTCAAAAGTCGACATACACTTGTAAAGAACATAATGTCATGGCTGTATTGAGTTTCTAATAATTTCTACAACTGTTATTTTTTGTGATAGAGTGATTGGAGCACATACTTGTTGGTCACAAAAAAAAAACATTCATGAAGTTTGGTTTTTATGAATTTATTATGAATCTACTGAAAACGTGAGCAAATCTGCTGTGTCAAAAGTATACATACAGCAATGTTAATATTTGCTTGCATGTTCCTTGGCAAGTTTCACTGCAATAAGGCGCTTTTGGTAGCCATCCACAAGCTTCTGGTTGAAAATGTAACCCCTCCTCTTTGTGGTGAACTGAATTTTTCATGTTTTTCTGTGTTGGTTTGCACGTCATGTTTACTCTCGCTCTCGCCCACAGTCTGGAGTGCAGCTGACGCTGGGCAATCGTGCACACCTGAAAGCTGATTAGGTGGCCTATTTAGTCTGGGTGCTGACGGCCTGTCAGTGCTGGAACTTTGTATCCACTGCAAGTTCTCTCGCATGTGTCTTGGCCTCCTACACACTCACAGTCTTTCTAGTCTGTCTTGTGCTCCTCTCAGGTTTGCTTATTTATATCCTAGCCTTGTCTAGCGCCTTTAGTTAACATTTTGTTTCTTTGTTTTACTTCGTGTTTTGAAGTAAGTTATCCTAGCTTCGTCTAACGTTTTCTGTTCAATTTTGGTTGTTTGATATAGTTATTTATTCATGGTATGTTTTTGTATTTCCACCATCGCTTTTTGTTTTGGCTACGTTCCACTTCAACCTAAATAAAGGAAGAACTTAACTATATCAAACTACGTCTCTGCATCCTTGGGATCCACTCTCCAATTTTCGTAACACTCTTGACAAAATGGGTGCAGTTCAGCTAAATATGTTGGTTTTCTGACATTAACTTCTTTCTTCAGCATTGTCCTTTAGGAAAGCCATTCTAAAACATTAATTCTAGCCTAATTTAGCCATTCCTTTACCACTTTAGACGTGTGTTTGGGGTCATTGTCCTGTTGGAACACCCAATTGGGCTGATGATTTTAGGTTGTTCTGAAGAATTTAAATGGTAAATGGTTGTACTTGTGTAGCGCTTTTCCACCCCTTTTTAAGGAACAAAAGTGCTTTGACAGTATTTCCACATTCACCCATTCACACACACATGGGAGCTGCCATGCAAGGCGCTAACTAGGACCCATCAGGAAAAAAGGGTGAAGTGTCTTGCCCAAGGACACAACGGACGTGACTAGGATGGTAGAAGGTGGGGATTGAACTAGTAACTGTAATTTGGAGGTAATCCTCCTTTTTCATTGTCCCATTTACTCTCTGTAAAGCACCAGTTCCATTGACAGCAAAACAGGCCCAGAGCATAATACTAGCACCACCATGCTTAACGGTAAGGATGGTGTTCTTGGAATTACAGGCGTCATCCTTTTCTCCTCCATATTGCTGGGTAGTGTTTCATCTGACCACTAAACTATCCTCCAGAAGGTCTCATCTTTGTCCATTTGATGTCAGATGTGTCGTAACGTGGATTTTTACGCAGCTTTTTGCGAAATTTGTTCTCCGTGATGCAAACGGACTAGACCGGACATGGCTTGAAGGTAAAAACATGATTGACTTTTCTTGACTATAACTCAACAAAGTACAAAACAAAAAGCGCTCACAAAGCGGAGGCACGAACTTGGCGCAGGGAAGAAAAGCTAATATTTAGCATAAACTATGAACATAAAACAAACAACACTTACTGTGGCTTGAAAAGAGCAGCAGGAACTACGAACAAGAACTATGGCATGGACAGAGCAAACACGGAGTAATGTTGCCGGGGAGACTAACTGAAAACGATAGGGTTAAATAATAATATCATGGCTAGAGACAGGTGTGATCCAAACAAACGAGGCAGGTAAAACTAATGAGTTGCCATGGTGACAAAACAAACAAGGAAGCGCAAACAGGAACTAATGGAGTCGTCATGCACTGCAAAAACTGAAATCTAAGTAAGATCAAATATCTCAAATAATGGTAATATTTGCTTATTTTCTGTCTGATAAGAGAATTCTTCTCACTAAGCAGATATTATGTTAGTGTTTTACTTGTTTTAAGGGTTTTGGTCCTAAATTATCTCAGTAAAATATTGCAGATTTTGCTGGGATTTTATGACCTATATTGAGTAAAACATGCTTGAAACCAGAATATCAACTGTTGCAAAGCTGTGGCATCAACACTCACAATTATAAAAATACTTTTTCAAAGTAATAATTTCTTATTTCAAGCATGAAAAAAACCAGCAGAAAATAACAAAACATAATCCAGACCACAGAACATGACAAGATGAAACAAAAATTTACCAATTTTGTCAAGAGGAGTGGTCAAAAATTCAACCAGAAGCTTGTGGATGGCTACCAAAAGCGCCTTATTGCAGTGAAACTTGCCAAGGGACATGTAAGCTGTCATGTCTTGTGATCATTTTTTGTTTAGTAATGTTCAGGTTTGTTTAAGACTCCTTTAGTTCCTGTTTATGCACCTCCTTGAGTTTATTTTGGTTGCCATGGTTGGAAATTATGTTCACCTGTTGCTGATTAGTGTTCGGCTGCTCACCTGCTACCCGAGCACTAATCAGAGGCATTATTTAAGCCTGCCCTTGCCAGTCTGTTGGCCTGGCGTCGTTGTTTGTTTCATGCTCTGTTCTTGCCACAGTAAGTCTTGCTTATTTCATGCAATGCCAAGTAAGTTTTTTATTCATGCCACAGTTAGCTACTTTTGTTCCATGTCCATAGTTTTGTTTCCTGCGTAAAGTTGTGCTTTCGTCTTGTGCGCCTTTTTGTTTTCACCTTTTTTGAGATTCAAGATTAAATAATGTTTTTACCTGCACGTCATGTCCCGAGTAGTATATCTGAACTCCCCCTTCCTGACATAACCAAATATCAACATTGCTGTATGCATACTTTTGACCCAGCCAATTAGGTCATATTTTCAGTAGACCCATATGTGGGGGTTCCTCGGACCACCAAGCACTCACATGAGAGTTCAGATTCCGGCTTACAACACTATTATTTTTCAATAAAGTCTTTCTGTTGTGCTTTTTCAGCAAGTGGTTGTTAGTGGCTGTCTCTCTCTCACTCTCGCTGCCATCAACCACCCTCTACTCCTTCCTGACTGCTGCCTTTAACAGAGCGACAGGTGATTAGACAAACACTTTCAGCTGTGTCATCTACACACCTGTCGCTAATCTCAAAGCCGGTTCTGCCACAGCCCGCTTCGTCGCAGGTCCGCAGGCCACGCGCACCACACCATAATAAAGTCATAAAAGAACCAAACTTCAGGAATGTTTTTTGTGACCAACAAGTACCGTATTTTTCGGATTATAAGTCGCAGTTTTTTTCATGGTTTGGCCGGGTGTGCAACTAATGTGTGAAATTATTAACATATTACCGCAAAATATTAAATAATATTATTTAGAAGCGACACAGAGGAAGAAAGTTCCATCGGATTTAGCGATTAGGAGTGACAGATTGTTTGGCAAAGGTATAGAACAGGGGTCGGCATGCTCTTTAGCGCCGCCCTAGTGGCTCTCTGGAGCTTTTTCAAAAATATATGAAAGTGGAAAAAGATGTCGGGTGGAGGACAAACACAAACAATCCTAATTGTTATAAAGTACACAGTTTATATTAAACAAGCTTCATTGATTCGAGTATTTGGTGAGCGCCATTTTGTCCTAATTTTGGCGGTCCTTGAACTCACCGTAGTTTGTTTACATGGATAACTTTATCCAACTTTCTAAGACGTGTTTAATGTCACTTCTTTTTTTGTCTCATTTTGTCCACCAAACTTTTAACGTTGTGCATGAATGCACAAAGGTGAGTTTTGTTGATGTTATTGACTTATGTGGAGTGCTAATCAGACATCTTTGGTCACTGCATGACTGCAAGCTAGACGATGCTAACATGCTATTTAGGCTAATTGTATGTACATATTGCATCATTATGCCTCATTTGTAGCTATATTTGAGCTCATTTAGTTTCCTTTAAGTCCTCATAATTAAATGTAAATCTCATGACGTTACGCCTGTGTGGCATGATGCTGCCGGGTTGATTCCTTCGAGGATGCGTCGAACGATAACACAGCAAAGGTAAGGTTTAACTATTTATTTGAATAACAAAAGGAGCCATGAAACAAAAAAAAACCACTGAGGCTACGCAAAAGGCAAACAAAAGATGCTAGCGTGTGAGCTAGGAAGTACAAACAGACTAACACTTGGCATGAAGGCACAAAATGTAAAACAAATAGAATTAGCATGAGAGCAAGAATAGCAGGTGGCTTAGCATATGAGCTAGCGAAAAAAAGAAATACAGTCGTAACGTTGCGTGAAAGCAAGCTAGAGTCCCAGAAAGAATAAACAGAAGAGGCTGGATTATAAAGGGGAGGTGATTAACAGAGACAGGTGTCCAGGGACCGGGAGTAGCACCTGAAACTAATAGGTAACCATGGTGATGGACTAAACGGGAAATAAACGGGTCAGACGGAGAATGAAAACACAGATGGAAAAATAAACAATATCATGTGAAGATCCGAGTAACGGATCACAACACATGACTCACTATCTGTATGTAATATGGCTTTTAATTTTTTGCGGCTCCAGACGGATTTGTTTTCGTAGTTTTGGTCCAATATGGCTTTTTCAACATTTTGGGTTGCCGAACCCTGGTATAGAATGTTTTATATGTTGTAGTTATTTGAATGACTCTTACCATAATATGCTATGTAAACATACCAGGTTCCTTATTTAGCGTCATATAAACTACACTCATTCAGCCAGTTGTTCACTATTCTTTATTTATTTGAAATTGCCTTTCAAATATCTATTATTGGTGTTGGATTTCATCGAATACATTTCCCCCCAAAAATAAGACTCATACTCTAGTGCGACTTATATATGTTTTTTTCCTTCTTTGTTATGCATTTTCGGTCAGTGCGACTTACAGTGGGGCAAAAAAGTATTTAGTCAGCCACCGATTGTGCAAGTTCTCCCACTTGAAATGATGACAGAGGTCTGTAATTTTCATCATAGGTACACTTCAACTGTACCTATGATGGTATAAACACGACGAGTTGAGTTTATACCAAAATGGATACATGGATGATACAGCAGAGGATTGGGAGAATGTCATGTGGTCAGATGAAACCAAAATAGAACTTTTTGGTACAAACTCAACTGGTAGTGTTTGGAGGAAGAAGAATACTGAGTTGCATCCCAAGAACACCATACCTACTGTGAAGCATGGGGGTGGAAACATCATGCTTTGGGGCTGTTTTTCTGCTAAGGGGACAGGTCGATTGATCCGTGTTAAGGAAAGAATGAATGGGGCCATGTATCGTGAGATTTTGAGCCAAAACCTCCTTCCATCAGTGAGAGATATGAATGGTTGACCAAATACTTATTTTCCAATATATTTTACAAATAGCCTTTTTTTAAATCCTACAATGTGAATTCCTGGATTTGTTTTTCACATTCTGTCTCTCACAGTTGAAGTGTACCTATGATGAAAATTACAGACCTCTGTCATCATTTTAAGTGGGAGAACTTGCACAATCGGTGGCTGACTAAATACTTTTTTGCCCCACTGTGTACTCCGGAGCGACTTCCATCCATCCATCCATTTTCTACCGCTTATTCTCTTTGGGGTCACGGGGGGTGCCGGTGCCTATCTCAGCTATAATCGGGCGGAAGGCGGTGTACACACTGGACAAGTCGCCACCTCATCGCAGTCCGGAGCGACTTATAATCCGAAAAATACTGTATGTGCTTCAATCACTCTATCACAAAAAAACAATAGTTGTAGAAATGATTGGAAACTCCTTCACAAGTGCACTCTTGACCACGACTGTAGTTCCTGGGTTAACTATTTAGAAATCTGTACATTGCATATAAAAAGGCACGAGGGTGTATTTTTTTTCCCATATTGGCAATGCAACATTCATGTCTCCTATCTTGGGCTGGTGAACTCTGCCTTGCTGATACAGTCAGATATAGAACATATGCCAGGCATGGTATGTGTCACACACTCCCTCCCTGTGTCAGACCCCAACGCCACTTTGGCCCGTGACATTTTGTCACACTTGTCAGCGGTCACCGGCGATGCCCTCGCGGCGGGGATGCTGCTTGGCGAGAACTGCAAGCTGTGTTAGACGGCCGACACGCAGCTGTGGAAGAAAAACTCCGCTTGCCAAATATCATGGTCATGTTTCGTGAGAAATGAATACAAAACACGACCCCGTACGTTTTTATACGACATAATGAGCTCATTACACCAAGCACTACATGATGTAACGTGGTGTTTAAGCTTAATCATTAGTTTGTCATAAATCGGAGATGTTTGATATGAATCAGTGGTTTGGAAGTTGCCGTGGTGATAATAACTACTATGTTATTCCTGCTGAGTAAGATAAGGCACATACTCCCTACTTTCTTCATTTTAGTTCTATGTACAGTACAGGCGCCAAAAGTTTGGATACACCTTCTCCTCATTCAATGTGTTTTCTTTATTTCCATGACTATTTACATTGAAGATTGTCACTGAAGGTGAACACATGAATGAACACATGTGGAGTTAATGTATGTACTCGCAACTCCGCATGTACAGTCGCGATCAAAAGTTGACATACACTTGTAAAGAACATAATGTCATGGCTGTCTTGAGTTTCTAATACTTTCTACAACTCTTATTTTTTTGTGATAGAGTGATTGGAGCACATACTCGTTTGGCACAAAAAACAATTCATGAAGTTTGGTTCTTTTTATGAATTTATTATGGCTCTACTGAAAATGTGACCAAATGTGCTGGGTCAAAAGTATACATACAGCAAAGT
The DNA here is from genome assembly GCF_033978795.1 of Nerophis ophidion. Classification (NCBI taxonomy): domain Eukaryota; kingdom Metazoa; phylum Chordata; class Actinopteri; order Syngnathiformes; family Syngnathidae; genus Nerophis; species Nerophis ophidion. The sequence continues at coordinate 17,010,525 of NC_084631.1, read as the reverse complement.
TTATATTTGCTTACATGTCCCTTGGTAGGTTTCACTGCAATAAGGAGCTTTTGGTAGCCATCCACAAGCTTCCGGCAAGCTTCTGGTTGAATTTCTGACCACGCCTCTTGACAAAATTGGTGCAGTACATTTCAGAAATGAAATGGACTTGTTTCTTCAGCATTGTCCACATGTATAAGTCAGGACTTTGGGAAAGCCATTCTAAAACCTTCCTTTAGCCATTCCTTTACCACTTTTAACGTGTGTTTGGGGTAAATTTCCTGTTGGAACACCCAACTGCGCCCAAGACCTAACCCCAGGGCTGATGATTTTAGGTTGTCCTGAAGAATTTGGAGGTAATCCTCCTTTTTCATTGTCCCATTTACTCTCTGTAAGGCACCAGTCCGATTGGTAGCAAAACAGGCCCGGAGCATAATACTACCACCACCATGCTTGATGGTTGGCATAGTGTTCCTGGGATTAAAGGCTTCACCTTTTCTTCTCCAAACATATTGCTGAGTATTGTGGCTAAACAGCTTAAATTTCGTTTTATCTGATACCACATGGACAAAAATAAGACCTTCTGTAAGACATTTCTGTGGTCAGATGAAACCACAGAATGGCCTTCCCAAAGTCCTGACTTAAACGTGTGGACAATGCTGAAGAAACAAATCCATGTCAGAAAACCAACACATTTAGCTGAGCTGCACCAAGTGTGTCAAGAGGAGTAGTCAAAAATTCAAGCACAAGCTTGTGGATGGCTACCAAAAGTGCCTTATTGCAGTGAAACTTGCCAAGGGACATGTAATTAAATATTAACATTGCTGTATGTATACTTTTGACCAAGCAGATTTGCTCACATTTTCAGTAGACCCATAATAAATTCATAAAAGAAGCAAACTTTTTTGTGACAAACAAGCATGTGCTCCAATCACTCTATCCCCAAAAAGCAAGGGTGTCCAAATTTTTTACAAAATCAAAGAAAAAGGTGGCCATTTTAATACTTTGCATTTTCAAAAACCAATACTTTTTGTTTATTTTTATTTTTTTATTTCTTATTGCCTGTATGTCCATCCATCCGTTTTCTACCGCTTGTCCCTTTTTTTTTGGGGGGGGGGGGGGAGCTGGAGTTCAGCTGCTTTCGGGTGGAAGACAGGATACACCCTGGACAAGTCTCCACCTCATCACAGGGCCAACACAGATAGACA
>NC_084631.1:16396838-16404338 GCF_033978795.1 Nerophis ophidion | reverse complement strand
GATTATTTTATTTAATACTATGTTTCCTTGTGGGATAACTGCTACAGCTCTTACCTTTTTTTTTTTTTTTATATAGTTTTTGATGCATCCGTATATATCATATCTCAATCCATTTTTCTATCCGGTAACTATTTAAATTTCTATTCTTTAGTAATTGCATGTTTTCTTTTGGGTTATCAAACATCCACGGTGGTATTGCAGGCATTGGTACTGTAGGACTAACTTTAATATTGTCAATTTTAACTTTATTACATATGTCTCCTATAATCCACCCAAAACTATTCTTTTTTGTTTTCTCTTTTTCTTGGCAGATTGGTAGCACTGGACAAGTCGGATATCCTTGCTTGGATCCTTTTAAAGTTGCCCGATAAACTGCTGAGAGTTGATCTCTCCTCTTGTCCAAAGGTTTTTCGTTCATTTTTACTTGTAATACTGGCACTAGGGTTGATGTAGTAGCTCCACAACATAACCTTAAAGCCTGTGACTGGATCCGGTCTATTTTCCCAAGTCATGTTTTTGAAGCAGATTGGTAAATAATGCATCCGTAATCAATAACAGATGGAATTAAAGTTATAAATATATACATGTATTGTTTTCAACGTTAACCTATCAGCCCCCCAATCATTACCCCTCAAAGACCTCATTATATTTAACACCTTTTTACTTTTTCCCCTATTTTTTTATTTTCCGGAAGGAACACTCCTGAAGGAATAAATAAAGTACTATCTAATCTAATCTAATCAAATCTATTTTGCTGATGTGGGTTGACTAGTTCATATTTTTATCAAACCATATTCCTAAATATTTAAATACTTGTACCTCTTCTATATTTTCACCTTAGAGTTTTTATTTGGAGCTTGTTTTGTACTTTTGTCTTTGTAAAATGTATGACTTTTGTCTTTCCAACAGAGAATCTTAAACCTCAAGCCGTTCCCCAGTCTTGAACATTATTTACCACTTTGTTAGTTTTTTGATTATTTCTTTTGACTCTAAATAATATACTAGTCTTTCATTAATCTTTTTTTTTTTTTCCATTACTTTTCCCCAAATTTATAATTTCCTGCCTCTTCCGGGTCTTACCCTGACTTGCATATTGGAATTGTTACCGCTAATTTTCCCCTCTGCCGGTCATTCTCCTTCTTCATATATCCTGTCATATCATTTCAAGACCACTTCTTTGACGATGCCACCTAAGTTTTTGATCATTTGATAACCCGCTAGGTCTTTCCCCGGTGACGTATTTTTAATCTTTTTCAAAATTCGAACCATTTCATTCAAAGAAAATGTCATATCCATAGTGTTGGTAAAGCTATTAACGTTGTCTTCCATCATTTCCCCAATATTTAAACTCATTGTTTTTTCTCTCTTTTGTTTTTCCACATTTCTCAAATTATCATTACTGTGCACTTTAACAAATGTTTTTGCTAAAGGTTCTGCTGTTTCTTTACCCGTGACTACATCTTCTTTGATAAATGTGGCACATCATCCTCTTTACCCTTCATTCCTATCTTTACGAATCGTTATATATCCTTTTATTATAAAGTTTAATTTTGGCTTCAGCCCTGTTTCTTGAATACAAATTATACGTGGTTTAGTTTTCATATTTTTAATATATCCCTTTAATTCATGTTCGGTTGCTATCAAACTTCTGGCATTCCACCGGACCATTAACAGGGTGTTGGAATGTGGTAACATGACTCCGTCACGTCTACTCTCCGTAGTACAGCTTGCACCCGGTACCAAGATAGTTCTTTCAACAACTTTGATGCTGCTTTGACAATTATTTTGATCTTCTCAGTCTTATTTTTACTTTCATTTTGTATCAAAGCTGAGTTGTGCTCTCTGGTTTATTTTGCAAATGAACCGACAGAACATGATCATGTACAAGACTCGCCTACCCACAATGCACTGCAACCCAACGCTCCTGGTCGGATGTTTTTTTCGGGGTTCATGGAGAGATGCGGTAAAGAGTGGTAGCCAAGACACACGGTCACACACGGTCACACACGGTCACACACGGTCACACTCGGCAATTATTTTGACCTGGGGAGCAGATATAGAGGAAAAAATGTGTCTGGGGGGCCGGGATATCTGATTTTCAGGTACAAAAAACTTCACAATGACACAAAATAAACACAACAGTTAAACCTCACACTAAAAAACAAGACATTGACTTGTACGTTCAAAAGACAGAATAGAACAAGTCAAGACATGCAATGCCATCTACAAAATGTTATGTAAATGTTAGTCATTACACACGCGGCTATGGTTTTGATGTATTTGTTACAGACATGTTTACGTCAAGTAACATCACATGGTTCCATTTGCACCTTTCAACAAATCTGAAAAGGAATATTAAGAAGTAAAACTTATATTTAATCCTACCTCTTCTCCGAGCACACGGTGACTGTACATACGGGTCGAAAAATGTTGACCTAATTCAGCATTTCTCAAAGTGTGGGGAATAGAGACATGACAGGTGGGGCGCGAGGAAAGGGAGGAAATTTTTTATTTTTGATTTCTTTTACTATGCTTTCATTTTCTATACACACTGTAAATCACTTTGTGATTCTGTCTGTGAAATCCGCCGTATAAATAAATGTAAATTACTTATTTTTCCTGTAGGCTTTAAATTTCTCGGCAGGAGCGAAAGTTTGACAGACATAGCAACAGTAACTTTTGCAGGCAGGGCTAAGAGGAACAAACTTTCGCGCGGATGGGTAGCAGGCTAATGTGCGGACCACAATTACACAAAATGGATACATTTGCAACTCGCACCTCAAAGGTCTGCGGAGAAACAAAAATATGACGGGTCTAATCAACCAAAAAGTCAACCTAAAAGAAAATATGGCGAAGGGTATCTTGCTCTTGGATTCACGGCAGCGGAGGTGGGGGCAGAGGAGAGACACCTGTGTGTTCTTTGTCTAAAACGGCTAGCAGCAGACAGCATGAGGCCCAACAAAGTAAAGAGACAACTCGAGACCACACATGATGTCCAATAAATTGTTTTGTTGGGGCGATGGGGGTAGGTGGGCCTTGAGTCTAAAGTGGTGATGACAGAAAAAAAAAAAGTTTGAGAAGCCCTGACCTAATTGTACGGATCTCACTTTAAACGGCAAACCGATCATTTAAATGTTTTCACTTTGAATATGAAACGAGGAGTAAAATGTACAATGTACAATATTATCAATTATTTCACAAGGACATGTTTTAAGGATATTGTACAGTATCATTAAATCTAAAATGAATGTGATCACTTTCAGGATCATTTTATTTTTAGCCAGTAAACAACTGTTATGTACTTTTGAATCGGGTTTTCAAAAAAAAAAAAGGGAGGGACAATCAAGGATCAACAATGGCACGACTTTCACTAACTTGCGTGAGGTCAAAAGACAAGAGATTTTAGACCAATGCTGCTTTGGATCTGTTCCTGCTAAACTAGTAAGTGACTTTCAATGCTCAAATCAGAATAATACAAATTTTAGCTACTGGAAATTTGTGTGGTAGCAATAAATACCCACCAGCGCGATACTTCGCAGTTCCACACTGACCAACCACGCAACAAACTCAAAAGAACTGTACAAGGAAAAAACAATGCAGTGACTTCAAACTGCAAATATAAGGTTTGAGTAAAATATGTAGGTTGGTGTGAATGTTGTCCGTCTATGTTGACCCTGCAATGAGGGGGCGACTTGTCCAGGGTGTACACCTCCTTCCACCCGATTGTAGCTGAGATAGGCGCCAGCGACCCCCACGTCCCCAAAAGGGAATAAGTGGTAGAAAACGAATGTAGGTTCCTACTGTGGAAAGTTCAGTAATACAGAATCATTGTGGCATTATCGTGTCAGTTTGACGCTATATGCGCTAGTCCTCATGGTAAATGTGGTTTTCCTTTTGGGAAAACACCATCGCTTTGGTTCACTGGTGCGGCCAATATAAACCAAAACTGAAAGTTCTTAAGTGGGGGTTTAAGTAGAGTTTATAAATCTTGTATCTGTGCCACATATAGCCTTATTTCAGTGTCAACAGTCTCCAGCTTACTTGCTACACATGTTTTGGCTCTGCCCATCCCTGTGCAGTTATTGGACCGACATTTTTAATACTTTGTCTGTTGTTGTAATTACCTACTAGGCCTTCTTTGCCTTTATTTGTTGTTGTATCTTTATGTTAGCAATTGGGACTTTTTGAATGAAATTGTCTGTGGCTCCATGTTAACGAAGTTGCCTGTACTATTTGACTGATGCATTTTATTGATTGATTTATTAGCAGTAATTGCACAAAGGCATTCTTCTTCTTTTAGTTTTCTGACAGCACGTAGGCGTTCGCATCAACTTTCGTCTTTTTAACAAATGGGTAAAGGGGGGATGATGTATGCCGTAAAACTAGTTGGCACATTTAATATTTAATAATAATGAATATTGTAAAATTCTATAATTTTTGTTATTTAAAGGGGAAAACCCGATTCAAAAGTACATAACAGTTGTTTACTGGCTAAAAATAAAATGATCCTGAAAGTGATCACATTCATTTTAGATTTAATGATACTGTACAATATCCTTAAAACATGTCCTTGTGAAATAATTGATAATATTGTACATTGTACATTTTACTCCTCGTTTCATATTCAAAGTGAAAACATTTAAATGATCGGTTTGCCGTTTAAAGTGAGATCCGTACAATTAGGTCAGGGCTTCTCAAACTTTTTTTTTTTCTGTCATCACCACTTTAGACTCAAGGCCCACCTACCCCCATCGCCCCAACAAAACAATTTATTGGACATCATGTGTGGTCTCGAGTTGTCTCTTTACTTTGTTGGGCCTCATGCTGTCTGCTGCTAGCCGTTTTAGACAAAGAACACACAGGTGTCTCTCCTCTGCCCCCACCTCCGCTGCCGTGAATCCAAGAGCAAGATACCCTTCGCCATATTTTCTTTTAGGTTGACTTTTTGGTTGATTAGACCCGTCATATTTTTGTTTCTCCGCAGACCTTTGAGGTGCGAGTTGCAAATGTATCCATTTTGTGTAATTGTGGTCCGCACATTAGCCTGCTACCCATCCGCGCGAAAGTTTGTTCCTCTTAGCCCTGCCTGCAAAAGTTACTGTTGCTATGTCTGTCAAACTTTCGCTCCTGCCGAGAAATTTAAAGCCTACAGGAAAAATAAGTAATTTACATTTATTTATACGGCGGATTTCACAGACAGAATCACAAAGTGATTTACAGTGTGTATAGAAAATGAAAGCATAGTAAAAGAAATCAAAAATAAAAAATTTCCTCCCTTTCCTCGCGCCCCACCTGTCATGTCTCTATTCCCCACACTTTGAGAAATGCTGAATTAGGTCAACATTTTTCGACCCGTATGTACAGTCACCGTGTGCTCGGAGAAGAGGTAGGATTAAATATAAGTTTTACTTCTTAATATTCCTTTTCAGATTTGTTGAAAGGTGCAAATGGAACCATGTGATGTTACTTGACGTAAACATGTCTGTAACAAATACATCAAAACCATAGCCGCGTGTGTAATGACTAACATTTACATAACATTTTGTAGATGGCATTGCATGTCTTGACTTGTTCTATTCTGTCTTTTGAACGTACAAGTCAATGTCTTGTTTTTTAGTGTGAGGTTTAACTGTTGTGTTTATTTTGTGTCATTGTGAAGTTTTTTGTACCTGAAAATCAGATATCCCGGCCCCCCAGACACATTTTTTCCTCTATATCTGCTCCCCAGGTCAAAATAATTGCCGAGTGTGACCGTGTGTGACCGTGTGTGACCGTGTGTGACCGTGTGTCTTGGCTACCACTCTTTACCGCATCTCTCCATGAACCCCGAAAAAAACATCCGACCAGGAGCGTTGGGTTGCAGTGCATTGTGGGTAGGCGAGTCTTGTACATGATCATGTTCTGTCGGTTCATTTGCAAAATAAACCAGAGAGCACAACTCAGCTTTGATACAAAATGAAAGTAAAAATAAGACTGAGAAGATCAAAATAATTGTCAAAGCAGCATCAAAGTTGTTGAAAGAACTATCTTGGTACCGGGTGCAAGCTGTACTACGGAGAGTAGACGTGACGGAGTCATGTTACCACATTCCAACACCCTGTTAATGGTCCGGTGGAATGCCAGAAGTTTGATAGCAACCGAACATGAATTAAAGGGATATATTAAAAATATGAAAACTAAACCACGTATAATTTGTATTCAAGAAACAGGGCTGAAGCCAAAATTAAACTTTATAATAAAAGGATATATAACGATTCGTAAAGATAGGAATGAAGGGTAAAGAGGATGATGTGCCACATTTATCAAAGAAGATGTAGTCACGGGTAAAGAAACAGCAGAACCTTTAGCAAAAACATTTGTTAAAGTGCACAGTAATGATAATTTGAGAAATGTGGAAAAACAAAAGAGAGAAAAAACAATGAGTTTAAATATTGGGGAAATGATGGAAGACAACGTTAATAGCTTTACCAACACTATGGATATGACATTTTCTTTGAATGAAATGGTTCGAATTTTGAAAAAGATTAAAAATACGTCACCGGGGAAAGACCTAGCGGGTTATCAAATGATCAAAAACTTAGGTGGCATCGTCAAAGAAGTGGTCTTGAAATGATATGACAGGATATATGAAGAAGGAGAATGACCGGCAGAGGGGAAAATTAGCGGTAACAATTCCAATATGCAAGTCAGGGTAAGACCCGGAAGAGGCAGGAAATTATAAATTTGGGGAAAAGTAATGGAAAAAAAAAAAAAGATTAATGAAAGACTAGTATATTATTTAGAGTCAAAAGAAATAATCAAAAAACTAACAAAGTGGTAAATAATGTTCAAGACTGGGGAACGGCTTGAGGTTTAAGATTCTCTGTTGGAAAGACAAAAGTCATACATTTTACAAAGACAAAAGTACAAAACAAGCTCCAAATAAAAACTCTAAGGTGAAAATATAGAAGAGGTACAAGTATTTAAATATTTAGGAATATGGTTTGATAAAAATATGAACTAGTCAACCCACATCAGCAAAATAGATTTGATTAGATTAGATTAGATAGTACTTTATTTATTCCTTCAGGAGTGTTCCTTCCGGAAAATAAAAAAATAGGGGAAAAAGTAAAAAGGTGTTAAATATAATGAGGTCTTTGAGGGGTAATGATTGGGGGGCTGATAGGTTAACGTTGAAAACAATACATGTATATATTTATAACTTTAATTCCATCTGTTATTGATTACGGATGCATTATTTACCAATCTGCTTCAAAAACATGACTTGGGAAAATAGACCGGATCCAGTCACAGGCTTTAAGGTTATGTTGTGGAGCTACTACATCAACCCTAGTGCCAGTATTACAAGTAAAAATGAACGAAAAACCTTTGGACAAGAGGAGAGATCAACTCTCAGCAGTTTATCGGGCAACTTTAAAAGGATCCAAGCAAGGATATCCGACTTGTCCAGTGCTACCAATCTGCCAAGAAAAAGAGAAAACAAAAAAGAATAGTTTTGGG